>NC_090987.1:31206439-31509469 GCF_041146395.1 Eulemur rufifrons | reverse complement strand
ACACAATGTTTCCCAACCTCAATGTTAGCTATTAAAGGATTGGTTAAGTTTTACTTAAGTCCCTCCCAGTTACTCAGATCTGCAAACAGGTCTTCAAAGAATTTGGTAGCCTCTGGTAATAGCTACCTTCTCCTTCTGCTTTTGCTAGAGTTAGGGAATGGAATTTATGCTGGGGTCTACACCTGCCCATTTATCTTCATCATAGTGTTTCCCCTCTGTTCATTCATTCAGCAAATATTTATTGATCCCCTAAAATACGATAGTATTAGCATCGCATTTCTTGTTGAAAATTGATAAGGCTTTAATTTGCAATTGGGCAAATACTAAACATGAGAATCTCCTGTTTCACCCTACTGTTGGCATTATATTTTACCTATTACTCAAATTCCTTTGGGAATACCCTGGCAAGCAAAGAAGCCATATGATTAATGGGTTTAGAGAGAGGGTTAAAAAAGAGCAATGATAATGACCAACAGACTAAATAGGTAAAAAAAAAAAAGTCAACCAACTAGAAAACGGAAACCAATTAAGAGGAAGTAAAGCAATACACATTTACATACTCAGTCATTTCTTCACCCAACATTTCTTGATTATCTGGTATGTGCTGGTGCCCTGTTAATTCTAGTGAGAAGAAATGTTTATAGTCAGGCTACTGAGAAAGCTCGTAGAAAAGGCAACTTCCAGTGGTGGAAGTAGAAAGTGGTTGTCATGGAAGGTCAGCACCAACTAAGAGCAGAGATTAGGCTTTTGGAGTTAGAAACTATAGTATCTCATATTGTCTTACGAGACCCACAGGTTTTAGACTCCAGATACAGTCACTAAAGGTATGAGCCAGCAGCAGAGTAAGAAAGTGCTACTCAAATGTAGATGCATGTTTGTTAACAACATATTGTGCCTGGGAGATTATTGAATGAAGTGGGCACAAGAAATGGATGAGAGTTTGAGACCACGCTCTGCCATTCACTGCCTCAACTGGATGGACACTCAGTTTTATCTATTTTACAGGATTATCAATAGAAAAATTAAAAACTATGTGTGTGCCAGCATTTCATAATTCTTAAGGTTACCAACAGAGCTGAATCAGAGGTTGTTTCCGAATCTGATCTAGTAGAATATTTTTTCTCAGTGTAAAATCTGCTACAGTAAACATTGCAGAAGCATCTTAAATGCTGACACCACATAAGCAGTGGCATATTAAAACTACATTTAACACTGCATGTTTTGTTCTGACAAAATAAGGAGAAAGATATGAAACATGTTAATCTTTAATCCCATATTTTATAGCCTTTATGATTAATTAAAATACTCTGCCTGCTTATATTCTTCTACTCTCCTGAGACTCTCCTTCAGACATGCTAATATAAGCCTAATCTTCTTTCCACATAAGTTCATTTCTAGTTTAAAAATATGGTAGAATAAGATAAATTGGACAGTAATAGACAGAGGTAATATTTTAGTATTTGTGTGTGTATATTAATATATATATATATATCTTCAGTTCTTATATTAGTCCAAATTCTGATTACTATTGGTTTCAAGAAAAGTTAGTATCATTAGAAGGTTGGAAAGCCAGTTTCTGTCTAGTATGTACACAAACTCCCTGCTGAACACTCTAGGAATGGTATAAGTCGAGGAAATATGGAGAGTGGAAATATTTGTCCCACAGCCTAAATGTAGATACTTTTCCATTTATAAAAGATGTTGCCTGAGATTGAAGTCCAGCATGACTACATGAGAAAATATGCTGACATACTTCCCATTGAAACTGGTGAAAACTACAAAACAAAATAAAAAAATGACACTTTAGAGCCTCTGAAAATAGCACTAAGGGCAAACAGCAAATGAAGAAGCATCTATTCAAGAACATCTATGAAAACATAGCATGAAAATTGATCTAGACTTCTCCCTTTGTACCCCCTCCCAGCTAAGCAAGGTGGAGTTTTCAGTACAAACTCTTGCAGCCAAGAATTCAGGGCTCCCTCTTCTGATAGCACCAAGCTGAATGAATGTCTTCCTAGAAGGAGCAGGACATCAGTATTTTTCATCTTTCCCCAGCTACCTGTTTCTGAGGCTAAGTTTCTATACAGTATGGCCATACTGTACAGGTGGGGACTCCCTGATTCTGCTCACTAGTGGAACAGACATTCTGTCTAGGAGGTAGTATGCTGGGAATATTGGAGCAACCAAGTCAGGAGAAGCAAGCCAAGAGGCACCAGACTTCTGCCCTCTACCCACTAAGTGCTTAGCTTTTAGAGTGAAGGTGTGACTCAGCTAAAAACTTGCTGTTGTTCCCACCCCAGCTCTACAGCCCAGCCTCAAAGATTTTGCTTTGGGGAAGAAAGAGGCCATAAAACAGCTCCTAAACTTTTCCCAAAGGAACTGACTTCATTTGTGACAGAGACTGAAGCAGCTCAAGCTGAAAGGTGCTGTAAAGAACAGTGGAGGTTGTAGTAAAAAGATATTGGGAGTATATTCAAGATATAAGCTAAACTGTAGACCAGCAAATTTGCAGGTAAGAACCAGAGAACAAGAACTCTGGGAGGAGCCCTTAGGAGGTCAGAACAAAAATCACACACTGATCTCAGAAATTTGGAGCCATAGGAGATATAATTTGATTGGATAAATTTGTAGAATAATTTATATTCCAGGGCACTGTTGATGATAATAGTAAAATCAACCAGCAATTGGTGGAGTTCAATAGCTCAGTGTGGTCAGGAAAAGAGAAGAAAGCCCTACTAAAACAATTGTCAACACATGACGACTGTGGGCTTATCTAAAGCTTTGCCTCTCTGAGGAAAACAACAGTGCCAGAGGAAATATACATCACTAAAATAAGCTAGTCAATCACTAAACAAATAAAGAAGCAAATAACAATGATAAGCCCCAGAGAAGGGGGCCAGTACCCAGTTGCTACAATATATTTATTATCTAAATTGTCCAGTTTCCAGCCGGCTGCAGTGACTTACGCCTGTAATCCTAGCACTCTGGGAGGCCGAAGCTGGAGGATTGCTCAAGTTCAGGAGTTCGAGATCAGCCTGAGCAAGAGCGAGACCTCATCTCTACTAAAAATAGAAAGAAATGATCTGGACAGCTAAAAATATATATAGAAAAAATTAGCCGGGCATGGTGGCACATGCCTGTAGTCCCAGCTACTTGGGAGGCTGAGGCAGAAGGATTGCTTAACCTCCGGAGTTTGAGGTTGCTGTGAGCTAGGCTGACACCACAGCACTCTAATCAGGGCAAAAGAGCAAGACTCTGTCTCCAAACAAATAAATAAATAAATAATTGTCCAGTTTCCAATAAAAAATATGAGACATACAAAGAACAGGAAAGTATCACCCACACACTCTAAAAAAAGTAGGCAGCAGAAACTGCCTATAACAAAGACCAGATGTTGAAGTTATCAGAAAAGACTTTAAAGTTTCTATTATAAACATGAAAACATGATTATAGAAGTAAACAAAGGTATGATGAAAATGTTGCATCAGAAAAAAGAAAAATAAAGTGATAAAAACTATTAAAGAGAATCAAATGGATATTACATAGTTGAAAATTCCAACATCTGAAATAAAAAAATTCACTAATGGTGCTCAACAGTAGGTTTGAATGACAGAAGAATTAATGAAGTTGAACCAATTAGACCTAACAGACAATATAGAATACTCCCTCCAATAGCAACAGAATATACTTTCTTCTCAAGAGCACATAGAACATTCTCCAGAATAGACCATATGCTAGGTCATAAAAATAAAAATGTTGTATTGTACCAACATTTGAAAATATTATGCTACACGAACTATTATATGATTCCATTCAAATAAAGCTGTTAGGTAGATAGTTAGGCTCTCCAGCTCTCCAGAACCCAGTTCCTCCAGGAACAAGGGTTCCCTGCTTTGGTGCTGTCTCCAGCAATTGCTCCACTTGGGAAGAAGGATAGGGGAGGGCACTCCATTTTGGAGTTGCTCCACCCTTAATCCTATCCTGAGCAACTGCTACACCTGGGGAAGGAGGGCATGCTTTATCAACCTGAGAATTCCCCAGACCAGGCATAATAGGATTTAGAAAGTGACCTAGAATAAACTAAGGGTAATTAGTATGTCATTAGCTTGAATCTGCATTGTGATTCATACCCCGACCAAGTGGGCTTTCTTAGAGGGAGCTCCTGTGTTCAGATGGCATTTTGAGGACACCTGTTAATCATTTTATAACATCCCACACCTCTCTAGAGCCCCTCTCCAGACTGGGCTAATAAAAGGAAACAATCTGAGAAATCAGAGTCAGAGTTAGTCAATCAGTCGGTCAGAGAGTGAGTCGGTCTGTCTCTCTCCATTTGCAGAGACAGACCTGTTCTGTTCTACAGGTACGAGCTGCTCTGATGAAACTGCTTCCTGCCTGGGGTTATTCTGTCGAATTGGCCCTGCTGATGATTTTTCCAATCAAGAAGTCAGAAGACCAGAATAATAGTCTGGACTTGACACTTTGGTGTGTCTGGTCATTCTCCAGCCAAGAGCACACCAAGAACCAAGGGCAGACTGCCACCCTGACAAGGTATCCAGAACAGAGAACTCTACAGAGACAGAAATTAGTTTAGTGGTTGCTCAGGGTTGGAAAGTGGGGGATGAGTAAGTAATTAGATAAAGGCTAGAGGGATTCTATTTGAGGTGATGAAAATGTTCTAAAATTGACTGTGGTGATGGTTATCATTGAATATTGTATTATATACTTTAAATTATTGAATTGCAAGGTATGTGAATTATACCTCAATAAAGCTATTTGAAAAAAAGATGTTGCCTGAATCATGAAACTAGCTTTTATTTTTAGAACAAGCAAAGTATTTGAACCCTGTTATTTCCTTATTTTTATTTTTACTACTACTACTGAGGGAAAAATCAACTGCATCATCTTAAGTGTATGGTTTGATAGATTCTTATAAATGTAATATCCATGTATCTGTCACCCAGATAAGAAATAGATCATTTCAATTACCTTAGCATGCACATTTTTGTTCTTTCCAAGCTATACTCCCTTCCAAAGGTAATCTCTATTTTAACTTCTATCACTATAGGTTAGCTTTGCCTATTTTTTTTTTTTTTTTTTTTTTTTTGAGACAGAGTCTCACTCTGTTGCCCAGGCCAGAGTGAGTACCGTGGCGTCAGCCTAGCTCACAGCAACCTCAAACTCCTGGGCTTAAGCGATCCAACTGCCTCAGCCTCCCGAGTAGCTGGGACTACAGGCATGTGCCACCATGCCCGGCTAATTTTTTCTATATATATATATATTTTAGTTGGCCAGATAATTTCTTTCTATTTTTAGTAGAGACGGGGTCTCGCTCTTGCTCAGGCTGGTCTCGAACTCCTGACCTTGAGCGATCCACCCGCCTCGGCCTCCCAGAGTGCTAGGATTACAGGCGTGAGCCACCGCGCCTGGCCAGCTTTGCCTATTTTTGAATTTCACATATATGTTCTCTTTCTTATCTGGCTTCTTTTGCTCAATATTAGTTCTGTGAGACTTGTTCATGTGTACCACTAGTTTATGCTTCTTTGTTTTTATTAACTAGAGTCCATACTTCATACAGATTTCCTAGTTTTTCACCTAATGCCCTTTTTCTGTTCCAGGATGCCATCCAGAAGACCATATTACATGTGGTCACCACGCATCTTTAGGCTCACTGTGGCTGTGACAGCTTCTCACACTTTCCTTGTTTTGAATGACCCTGACAGTTTCAAGGAGTACTGGTCAGGTATTTTACAGGCTGCCTCTCTACTGGAACTTATCGGATGGTCAGACTGCAGTTATGAGTTTTGGGAAGGAAGAACACAAAGGTAAAGTACAATTTTCATCTGATGATATCAAGAGCACATAGTTTGTCACTCTTGATACTAACCTTGATCACCTAGCTAAAGTAGTCCTTGTCAGGTTTCTCCATTGTAAAGTCACCTTTCCCCACCATACCATTCTATGCTCTTTGTCAGAAAGTGGCTGTAAACTGCCCACACTAAAAGAATGGGAACTTATGCTCTACCTCCTTGGGGGTGGGGAATCTACATAAATTATTTGGAATTCCTCTGCACAGGAGCTGTCTATTCCCCCAAATTAATTTATTTACTCATTCAATCATTTATATCAGTATGGACTCTCAATATTTACTTTATACTTTGGATTATAATCAAATAATTTTTCTGCTAAGATTGTGTCAGCTCCTTTGACTCTGACAGCCCCACATCATCATAATTATTCTTTTTCTTTTTCTTTTCTTTATGAACAATTTCTTACTTTCTAGCACTATATGATGTTCCAGGCTCATCTTGTATACTTCCACCTCTAGTCCTAGAATCAGCCATTTCTCTGAAGATTCCTAGATCCTTTTATTGGAGAATGGTATTAAAAATAAAGATCTGAGTGCTAGGTATGTTCATTGTAATTGGGATATCATACTTCTAAGTGTTCTCAGGTGACAGCAAAGAAATACATGTTTGTATATGAACCCATGTGTGTGTGTGTGTGTGTGTGTGTGTGTGTGTGTATCTGTACGTAAGCATCTATACTGGTTTCCTGTTGCTTCTGTAACAAACTACCACAAATCTAAACAAAACAAATTTATTATCTTTCTAGTTCAGGAGGCCAGGATTCCAAAATGAGTTAGCAGGGCTGTATTCCTTCCAGCTGCTTTAAGGTGGAATTGTTTCCCTGCCATTCTATCTTATAGAGCCTGCTCGTTCCTTGGCATATGGCTTCACGTCACTCTTACCTCTGTGTCCATTGCCACATCTCTTTCTCTGACTCTGACTCTCCTGTCTCCCTCTTATAAGAACTCATGTGATTATGTTTGGTTTACCCGGATAATCCAGGATAATGTTCCCAATTCAAGATCCTTAACTCAGTCACATTTGCAAAGTCTCCGTTTCACATAAAGTGATGTATTCACAATTTCTGAGGATTAGGATGTGGATTTCTTTGGAAAGCCACTATTAAGCCTATTATAGGCTAAATTTTGTCCCCTAAAAATTCATATGCTGAAGTCCTAACCCCAAGTACCTCAGAATGTGACCATATCTAGAGATAGGGCCTTTAAAGAGGTGATTTAATTAAAAAGAAGCCATTAGAGTGGACCCTAATCCACCCTATAATCATTAAAAGAGTAAGAGACACCAAAGGTTGATGCATACAGAGTAAAAAATAATGTGAGGACATAGAGAGAAAGCAGACATCTACAAGCGAAGGGAAGAGACCTCCGAAAAAACCAAACCCGGTGACACCTTGAATTACATATCCTCACACTAGTCCACACTCAGCCTCCAATAATTCATCAAAATTACCATTTAAGTCTTCCCACAACCTCAGATTTTTAAATTTTTGTTTTATTTTTAATTGACAAATAATTGTATATTTTTATGGGTACCATGTGATATTTTTATATATGTTTACATTGTGAAATGATTAAGTCAAGCTAATTAACATATCCAACATCTCACATACCAAATTTTTGTAGTGAGAACATTTAAAATCTAATCTTTAAGGAATTTTGGAATATACAAGGCATTATTACTACCTATAGTCACCATTCTGTGGAATAGATCATTTAAGTGTATTCCTCCTGTCTAGCTGAAATTTTGTATCCTTTTACCAACATCTTCCCTTTCCCTTAATCATCCTCCTCCCACAGCATCTGGTAAGCACCATTCCATTCTCTACTTGTATGAGTTCTACTTTTTTAAATTCCACATATAAGTGAGATTATATGTTATTTGTGTCTGTCATGTCACTTAGCATAATGTCCTCCAGGTTCATCTATGTTGTCACAAGTGACAGAATTTCCTTCTTTTTAAGAGTGAATAGTATTCCATAGTCTATATATACCATATTTTCTTTATCCATTCATCCACTGATGGACACTTAGCCACAACCTCAGTTTTGTGATCGAACCAAGAAAAGTCGTCAATTTTCCAGGAGTGGTGACTTTCAAGCTCTTTATATATTGGTGCTGAAACAGGAAGAATAAGTGAAGAGCTCATTCATTTTTGTTGCTGAGTAGTATTCCATTATATAAATGTACCACAGTTTGTTTATTCATTCTCCTACTGATGGATTTTTGGATTGTTTCAAGTTTTTAGCCATTGCAAATGAAACTGATGTGAACATTCTTTTAACTGGCTTTTAGTGGACATAAGAATTCATTAATTCCATAATTCCAGACTCAGATTGAACAACAGATGAAAACAATACACCTATATATAGTTGAATCTCTTTACAACAAATGAATCACTCACAGCATAACCAACTTCATAACCGTCTAGGCACTGGTTGAGAAGACATTCTCTTCAGTAAATAGACTTGAGTCTTCTTCTGGAGAACCATTACTTCTTGTAGCGTAAGCAATGAACTCAGGCATACATGAAAGTATCTTCATTTATTTTCCTAAAACTGTATTTCTGTTGAGCCACCAATTGACTTGGTGACAGGTCCAATCCTACTCATTTCCAAGTGAACTCAACTGAGGATTTCACCTGATCAATAACAATTTCATATCCTTACTTTCCCCCATCCTGACTCCTCCACACCCCACAATTTCTCTCCCTGACTCGAAGATCTGGGGTGTAGATAATGCCATTAATTAGAGAGAAGGTGGCATCTTGATATGCTGTCTGGCACTTGCTGAGATGAACAATTTTTTTAGAGAGGTTTTTATCTCATTGGTGTCCGTTCTTTTTTGAAAAATTCACATACTATTTTATTATACTTTGTCAACTGAAAATTTTATCTCCACAAAGTTATAATCAAATATCTGCAATTATTTTGTATTTAAAATTTAAATCATAGTACACAGGTTGTCTGGAAATCATCTCCCTTCTAACCTCAGATTATAGCAAATCATCATGAATACCTGCAGCTGATTCACTTTACAGTAATGCCACCTGCTTAATGAAAGATTCCATAACCAGTAAAATCATCTAGAATAGATTATTTCAAGGTCAATACAGAATATATTTTAATTTTTACTCTTAAGAATGTTAACCTATAATGGATACAAAAATACATTTAGATAGAAGGAATAAGTTCTAGTGTTAAATAGCACAGTAGGATGACTAATGTTATCAATAATTTATTGTATATTTCAAAATAGCTAGGATAAAAAAATTGAAATGTTCTCAGCAGAAAAAAATGAAAGATGTCTGAGATGATGGATATACCAATTACCCTGATTTGATCATTACATGTATGCATGTACCAAAATATCACATGTACCCCATAAATATGTACAATTATTATGTAGAAATTTTAAAAATGTACTTCAATGATAAATTTTTAATGGGACCACCACAAAAAAAAAAGAATGTTAATCTGTATATGGAAGATTCCATTTATCCTCAGTATAGAGGAGAATAATTCTCCTCTCTCACTATTTTTCTTTACAAAGAGCTAGTCTTACCAAATTTTAGTTGATCTACTTTTTACAAACATCTAATTTCTCCCCATCCGCTTAATACACACACACACACACACACACACACACACACAGTTTGAGAGATCTTAACCTGCTTCTTAAAGCACAGCTTCTGTGTTTTTACTGCAAATCATGATATTATTAGCAAGGCATAAAGGTGAGCACTTATTTATAGGAACCAGGAAAATGTTAAAGTCAACAAAAAGTTAGTTCAGAATTTATCAATAGCCAATAAATAGAACATACAGAAAACTAGACTTCATTTGGATTCCCTTGAGACAATTTATGGTAGTCAAATTTTGCAGATTTTTGTGTTTACAAACATTTAATTTGACATAAACTTAGTAATATCATAGATATAAGATGAATCATATAATTTTCAAAATAACTGAGTTTATGCAATTGATATAGTGCTTATTAGATATTAGTAAATATGAACCTAAATTTTTCTGGTTTTTAGTTTCTTTGGTATTGAAATAGTGCAAAAGGTGAGAGGTTGAACTAGATTAACTCTAAAGCTTCTAACCAGTCAAAAAATGTATAGTTTTGACTTAAATTTACTTCCTTGGGAACAGAGAAGGAGGGAATGCCTACAAGACTAGGAAAAGGGCAAAAGATACAAGGGACAGAAAGTACATGACATATTTAGGAGACAGAATGAAGCAATGTGATTATAGTAGAGGAAGTTTACTATACTATAGCATGGTATACTGTTGGGAGTTTACTGTTGGGATTAGTAGAAAGTATGGCTTAAAAGGTACTTTGGGGCCGAATTACAAAGAGCCTAGACTTGGGCTAATGAATTTTTGTTTCATTCTACAGATAATGGAGAACTATTTCAGGGATCCAGGTTAAGGTGAGCATAATAACGATTTAAAAGGAATGATCTAATGTTAACGATTAGAAATTGATTAAAGGGGAGAGAGGCTAAAAGAAGAAAAATCAACAAAAGGGATGTTTTCTAAAATAGGTGTAAGCTAATGATAGCTTGAGCAAGGTGATGCCATAGAGTAACAAAAATTCATGGAGTAACAAAAGCATTTGGAAAAAAGAATCAGTGAAACTGGCTGATACGATTTATTGACCTAATGAGAAGGAAGAGTCAAAGACAATTTCAGTTTTATGTTGGGAAAATTATATTTTTACTTAGTTCAACATGGAAAGTATTTAGAGAAAATAGAAAATATAAATTCAGTTTTAGAGACTTTTAATTTGCAGCATAAATTATAAGATATAATGTAATTAATATAATAAAAATCTATATGTTATAATTATAAAATATAAGAGAGGGGCTGGATGTGGTGGCTCACAGCTGTAGCACTCTGGGAGGCAGAGGCAGAAATATCACTAGAGGTCAGGAGTTGGAGACCAGCCTGAGCAAGAGCAAGACCCTGTCTTTACAAAAAACAGAAAAAAAAATTGCCGGGTGTGGTGGTGCAAGCCTATAGACCCAGCTACTGGCGAGCCTGAGGCAGGAGGATCGCTTGAGCCCAGGAGTTGGAGGTTGTGGTGAGGTATGATGATGCCACTACACTCTAGCCCAGGCAACAGAGTGAGACTCTGTCTCAAAAAAAAAAAAAAGAAGAAGAAGAAATATGCTGTGTGCTGCAGAAAACGCAATGCAAGCCTAGGTGAGAGGTCAGAGACATATCCATTTTAGTTTTAAATAAAACTTCACTGAAAAAAATAGGCAGGTAAAACATTCAAGTTTCAATCTGAACATCATTCATGTTAGTTATCATATTTTTTATTTATACTCAGACATATTAGTTATATTCTGTATTTAATCATTTTTCTATTATCCATGTGTTTTTCTAGAACATTGTAAGCAATGTCTTCTGATTTGGCAGAGTTTAGCTTCATAAACTGAATGTTTATTATAAAAGGGTAATTTTTACCATTTTATCCAATAGAGATAAGTACTAGCTTTCCTAGCAAAAGAGGTCTCTGGATATACTATACCTACTAATGCCAAAGTAACTGGTTCAAGGCAGTAGGAAAACAATTCCGTTTTATGGAACTAATTGGTTAGGTCACAATCAAAGCAGTTAATTTAATAATTTTTTAGGTAATATCATAATAAAATATTACCCATTTATTTTAAATTAATTTTTTTGCATGTTAAAGAGCTTCAGAACATGTAAATGGTCAAGTCACATAATAAATCTAGCCTTGGTCTCCTTATTTGTGAAGTGAGAAGTTGGAACGACAGGTAAGTTCCCTTTCAGTTTAGTTCATTTTATTGTATATAAACTCTATATCATTAAGAAAACAAAAAGAAATTATTGTTGAACATTTCAGCTGTACTAAAAAATGTGCCAGAAAGAACAATTGCCAAGAAATTCTAAAATCAGGGAATGTTCTGACTGATATCCTCTAGAACTTGTTTTACACTAAGCTTTTTATCTAGGAAACTTAGAGTTACATGGTTGCAATAATCACAATTTTAAAAGGGATGAAATGGGAGTAAATATCTTAAAGCCTATCTCACTTGATATAGCAAGTCAATAGGATAATCAAGCATATCTAAATGTGGTTCTTCTGTCAGCAGCATAGACATCACCTGGGATCTTGTTGGAAATGCAGACTCATTCTCTTCCTCAAATGTGCTGAGTCAGAATCTGCATTTTAACCAGATCCCCACGTGATTCCTACGCACACTAAAGTTCGAGGGACAGTAATACATAATCCTACTGGATCTACAGCCTGTGAACAGGGAAATTCATATTATCTATCCATCTAGAGAGATCCCACCTGTCTTATTTGTCTACAGTTAATTAAATTTTATGATGCCACTCACCCGAATGTCACACACTCAGAAGATACATGAAACTGAAGAGGTTCTTCATAAAGGAAATAGCTTGAATTAAACTTCATTTAAAAATGATACAGACCATTTATGGGGACCTCCTCCACTCTAGCCAAGAAATTAGTGCCTAGAGAAATTTAGATTAAAATGTCAAATTAGGTCCTTCATCATTTGCCACTTCGTTCACCAGGGCAAAAACCAAAGTGGATCTGGAGCGCTATAGAGAAGATACATATGTTCTTATTCATCTTGCAATAAATGTTCTACTCTTTTACTTGGTGTAGAAATTGCTTTAGATCATAAACAAAAGATTATTTCCTGCCTAAGCCTTATTAAGCTTCGTTAAAATGTAGGGCTGCATCTATACTTGAAAACTGATAAATTTAACTGTCTGAAAAAGGTACTTGCTTGATTTGGTCTGGAGAAAAGAAAGGTGAGGGAATAAGAAATAAACTGACATTCTTGAGCATCCACTCTATGCTAAGTACTACACTGGATGTTTTATATAAAGAACCAGCATCTCTAAAATGTTAAACTTGAGACCTGTTCTCTACTCATATAAATATGGTGCTATTGTGATCTGTTAAAACTGTACAAAGATAGATTTTTAGTCATTTGGCAACTTAAAATCTATGTGTTTAAAACTTTGCTTTATTATTGAATAGTAACACTTTCAAGCTTTCCCCATCTCCCTAATTAGGCATTATTCAGAAAATGCCCTATAAAAGTAGTGCTCAGGTGATGTTGTTATTACATTATCCAAAAATACCTATTTGAGATCTTTAATAAATATGGAGATCTTACCTGGGCTCCTATGATGATATTATTTACCTGATTGTGGTCCCCAGAAGAATCCTGGGACTGTAATTAAAACCATTATGCCATCTAAGTTTTACCATGATGGAAGATATCATTTAGCCATGCAATGCTTCATTCTCTCACTCCATGCTTAGCTATTGACTTTCTCCTATTCGTCATATAATTCTAACATGACAACATGAAAATAAATACGTAAACAGACATAAAATTAAATAATTATAATTGTGAAAAGTGCTAAGAAGGAAAAATGTATAAGACCATTATAGAAAACTATCAAAAGAAAGATTTCCTTTTCTGCTGAGGACAAGAAAGATTCTATTACAACCCTTCTGTAGATAACAACTATAGACTCTGAAAAAAAAATATAGGCAGTCGTTGTGTGGGCTGATGCCATGTTAATTGAAACTCACACATATTGGAACTATGTCATTATTTCATACAGTTATATAGTATCAGTTAATGTACAAAAAAGAGGACACAGTTACAAAATTACAGGTTGCAGTTAACACAGTACTGTGCACAGCACTGCCTTTGTAACAAAACAACCATCTGAAAGCACTGTAGAGTGAACAAAAGCAGATGGGTATTGAAAGGGATCAATGCTTGAAAATATGGAGTAACACAGAAGATTTTAACTTTTTACAGCTCTTGGCCTAAAAGAATGCTGCAGTAGGCACCAAGCACAGAGAGAGTAAAATTCCAATAGGAAATCTGTAGATTTTCTAACCCAAAGAAACAAAGAACAGAGTTCAAGGATACCATAACTTCTGGAAAGTGAAGGAATAACCTCCAGAAAGGAGAGATAGAGAAAAGGACTCCCAAATTTTGTGTACATACTGTGTAGAACCCTACACTATGCATGTGTGGTTTAGGGTTCTACATAAGCTAGTGAAGGATCAAAGAATGAAACTGAGATTTGAGCTGCTGCAAAACACACAACATTTGCAGTTGAGTCCAACCAGGTTTATTGCCCTTTAAAACAAACAAATGAAAAAAAAAATCAACAATTCTTTGGAAGAATTTAAAAGAAAATAGATTCTTCACCAAAATTACTCAAAATACAAAGATCAAGGAATATGTGACCCATTCTGATGAGAAAAGACATGAAACCAACCCCAACATAATCCAGGAGTTGGGATTAGCAGAAAAGAATTTTAAAGCAGCTATTTTAACTAAGCTCAATGACATAAAGTAAAATATTCTCACAGTGAATAAAATATGGGAAATCTCAGCAAAGAAGTCAAAAAGACCTAAAATTAAATTCTAGAACTTAAAAATAAAATATATGAAATAACAATTTACAGGATAGGCTTAACAACAGAATGGAAATGACAAGGAAATGAGACAGTAAACTTGAAGATATGAATATAAAGAATGTAACCTCAAGAATAGATTGAAAAATGAACAGAGCCTCAAGTTTCTGTGGGACAGTAGCAAATGGTTTAATATACAAGTAATTAAAATTTAAAAGGAGAGGAGTAAAATAATGGGGCAGAAATAATATTTCTTTTTTTTTTTTTTTTTTGTTGAGACAGAGTCTCACTTTGTTGCCCAGGCTAGAGTGAGTGCCGTGGCATCAGCTTAGCTCACAGCAACCTCAGACTCCTCGGCTTAAGCGATCCTACTACCTCAGCCTCCCGAGTAGCTGGGACTACAGGCATGCGCCACCATGCCCGGCTAATTTCTTCTATATAGATTTTTAGTTGTCCATATAATGTCTTTCTATTTTTAGTAGAGACGGGGTCTCGCTCTTGCTCAGGCTGGTCTCGAACTCCTGACCTTGAGCGATCCACCCGCCTCGGCCTCCCAGAGTGCTAGGATTACAGGCGTGAGCCACCGCGCCCGGCCTGAAATAATATTTCAATACATGATGATTGACTATCTCCAAAATTTGGTAAAACACATATATTTACAGATTCCACATTCTCAGAAAATCCAAGACAGAAAAAATATGAAAAAATAAACACATCATCACATCAAAAAATTATAGATGCTATGAGACAATGGAGCAATATATTAAAAGTACTGGAAAACAAAACCCAAACCCTGTCAACATATTGCCTTATAATAACAGAAAATATCCTTCAAGAATTAAGGTGGAAATAAAACTAAGTAATTTCATTAGCTACACTATAAGGAATTTCATTAGGCTAAAAGGAAATGATACCAGAGAGAAACTCAGATATTCCAAGAAAAAAAAAGTGCATTAGAAATAGCAAATATCTGGATAAATATGAAAGACTGTTGTTTGTGCTTCACTTCTTTAAAATGCATATTACTGGTTAAAGAAAAAATTGTAACATCATCTTCTGGGGTGCTGTGCTTTGGATGTGGTTTGTCCACACCAAAACACATGTTGAAATTTGATCCCCAGTGTGGCTGTGGCAATGTTTGGAGGTGAGGTCTAGTGGGAGGTGTTTGGGTCATGAGGGCGCATTCCTCGTGAATGACTTAAGTGCCATTCTCCAGGTAGCCAGTGAGAATGCATTCTCATAGATTAGATCAGTTCTCACAGGAATAGATTAGTTTTCTTGACAATGAGTTGTTATAAAGGAAGGTTCCTAGTCATGTTTGGTCCCCTTTGCACATGTCTGCTTCCCCTCTCACCTTCTGCCATGTTTTGGTCCAGCAGAAAATCCCCTACCAGAGCTGATGAGAAGCCAGATCCACGTCCTTGAACTTCCCAGCTGCAGAACTGTGAGCTACATAAACCTCTTTTCTTTATTAATTACCCAGCCTCAGGTATTTTGTTACAGCAACACAAAATGGACTAAGACATGGGGCTTACACCATAAATAGAATATATACAAAAATGATATCATAAAGGTTAAAGTGGGGGGATAAATTGACCTACCACTGAACACAAAGTGGGACAATATTAATTCTAAACAGATTGTGAAAGGTTAAGAATATATGCTATAATCCCTAAAGCAACCATTAAAAATAATTTAAAGAGCTACAGCTAAAAGCCAATATATTTAAAATCTAAAAGTATCTTATGAATCACAACAAAGACAGAAAAGGAGGACACAAGTGATGAGATGAAATTAAATAACAAAATAGTAGACCTAAATCCAAACATATTAATAATTATATTAAATGTTCATGCACTTGACACTCTGTTTAAATAATAGTGATTGTCAGAAGACATTAAAAAGCAAGACCCAAATAGATGCCAAAAGTTGTTTGATTGAGAAGATGGACAAAACTGATTAACCTCTAGCAAGACTGATAAAGAAAAATAAGAGTGAGAGAGAGAAACAAAAAATCAGAAGAGAACACAAATGAGAGAATGAAAGAATAAGGTCATTTCTAGTGACAAAGGGATCCATTCCGTAAGAGAATATAACAATCCTACATATCTATGTACCTAAGAAAAAGGTTTAAACATACATAAAGCAAAAAATGATAGAAATAAAAAGAGAATTAAACAAATCCACTATTGTGCTAGGCAGTTTGTGACTTGGCTCCCAGTGATCCCATCTTCTGGTGTTCATGCCCTTAAAGGGTGGGCTGGACCTATCAACTTGCTTCTAGTGCATGGAATATGGCAAAAGTGATGGGTGACTTTTGGGATTGGGATATATAGCTCTCTCTTTTGCACTGGAATTCTCACTTGTTCTTTCACTTCCTAGCTCTCTTGAAACCACTGCCATGTTGTGAGATGTTCTATGGAAACCCCATGGGGCAAGGAACCAACTGAGGTCTCTGGGAAATCACTCTTAAAAACTGAGGCTTCAGTCCAATAACCCAAGAGAAACTGAGTCCTGCCAATAACCACACTTGTGAACTAAGAAGCAAATTCTTCCTGCGAAGGCTTGGAAAGACTGCAGACATGTGAGATGCAGAGCTAGAGGATCCAGCTAAGACACACCCGGAATCCTGACCCATAGAAACTCTGCGATAATAAATAGGTGTAATAGGTGTTTTAAGTCACTATGTTTTAGGATAATCTGCTATAGAGCAATAGATAACACACAATTATAACTGGAGGTTTCAACACTCCTGTCTCAATAATTGACAGAACAAATCAATAGAAAATCAGGATATAAGAGACTCAGAGAGTATTACCAACCAACTTGTCCTAAATGTAATTTATACAACACTTCATTTAATAACAGAAGAAAATGGATTCTCAACGCCTTATTTATTAAGATGGAAGAAATTCTGAACCGTCAAATAATCCTCAATACATTTAACAGGGTTGAAATCATTCAAAGTATGTTCTCATTCCACAATGGAATTAAGTGAGAAAATCAATAACAGAACAATGTCTGGAAACATCCCCAATATATGGAAATTAAAATCACAAATGGATTAAAAATATCACTGGGAAAATTTGAAAATAAAATTGAAGTGTATATAAATGTAAATACAGCATATCAAAATACAAGGGTGCAGCTAAAACAGTGCCTAGCGAGAAAATTATCACATTACCTCTAATATTAGAAAAGAATAACAATCCCAAATCAATAATCTAAGTTTCCACTGTAAGAAAGTAGTAAAAGAAGAGTAAATTAAACCTCAAACAGAAAGAAGGAATATAGAGTGAAACCTATAAAAAAGAAAACAGAAAACCAAAAAAGACAATCAAGAATAAAGAAAACAAAAAGCTGATTTTTAATAGATAAATAAAATTGATAACCCCTGTAAGACTTACCAACACTTACCAGAGAAAAATTAAAATGTAGATCTAAAAAAATAAAATTGATCAGGTATTTACCCGAGAGATAAAAATATGGACTCTGAAAAATACTTGTGCAAAAATATTCATAACGTCTTATAAATAAAGTGTTAAACACTGTAAACAACTCAAATGTCCATCAACATGGGAAGGGATAAACAAACTGTGTTATATTTACACAATGGACTAGAACTCAGCAAAAAAAAGAAGGAACTTACTATTGACATACACAATGACATTGATGAATCTCACAGACAATACTGAGCTAAAAGAGACAGACACAAAAGCCTACAATATTGTATGATTCCCTTTATACAAAATTCCAGAATGGACAAATGAAATCTATAGAGAAAGATATAAAACAGTCATTACCTCTAGGTGAAAGAAGTAAGCAAGGATTTACAAGAAAGGGGCACAGGGAATTTTCTTCATTATCTCAGTGTTCTGTATCTTGATTGGTGTCGGTTATATTTGTCAAAATTGTCAGACTGTGCACTGAAGATCAGAATGAACCAAGGAGGAGGCAGAGGAAAGGCGCAAAGTGTGGCGAGTGGAGGAGACAGAGAGAGAGAGAGAGACAGAGAGACAGAGAGAGAATATGTATGAAGGGACAAAAATCGAAAGGAAAAAGAGAAAACTGGCTAGGTCTTAGGGGAAAAATTAACCTGGCCCAGGTATAAAAGCATAGAAGAATTACAAAACAAGACCAAACTTTTGGGAAAACTCAGAAGTAAACAGTAAAATAAGAAGCAGCCTTTAGAGAGTGGACAGGAGCCTCCAGGGATGAACAATCTTGGTTATTTACTGTATATTTAAGCACTTGTAATTATGCTTGTCTGTGTAAAGTCCATTTTCTAAATAATCACACTAGCTGTTAAGTATGTATGCGTGCTGCACTGAGAGCCAAATTAAGATTTTTAGAGCCTCTAAGAAAATATTATGCCTTGCCTACTCCCATTATGTATTTCTAAATCAAAAATGTATTAACCATATACTGAAATATGGATAGATGGATATATAGGATATGCTTCAAAATAACATGGGTAGAGGGATGATAGGTATGTGAAGGGTTTGGCCATGGTTAATAATTGCTATGGCTGGATATTGGGTACTATAATGTGTTTGAATTCTCAAAAAAAGTTTAAGAAAACACATAGTAACCATAAAATAAGTGTGCTAAGTCCAGAGAAATTTTTATTTACTTTTCATGAATGTCTTTGAATTTAAAAAAATATTTTAAGGATTTTAATGCCCCTGTTGCTATTGTTAAAAGCCCATGCATAGTGTACCTATAACCACACTAGACAGATCTGGCTCAACTTTTATGTAACAAATTTGTGAGTTGTTTTTCAGTTGCCATGGACCCCGCAGGTTGAAGGTCACATAACTTGAGTCTGCCCAGATGAACCAAGCATGAAACCATGGGTAGAACCCAAGTGCTGGGACCAAGGAGTGGGGACTGAATTAAGAAGAGGACACCTTATGGCAGCATCCAGTCAGATCAGATCATGCCTCCCAGCATCACCTCAATGCAAGATCACGCCTCATTACCCTATGCTTACAAAACCTGACCCAGCCCCTCTGGTAAGAAAGACAGATTCGAGGGTTTCCTCTCATCTCCTTGTCAGTCCATTTGCAATAAAGCTTTGCTTTTCTCAAAGCCCAGTGTCATGATATTGGCTTCATGTGCAGCAATTGCTCAGTAACATACTCTATTGGATCATCCCATTCTGGTTGGATTGAGGATTACTGCTCCTGTTTTTCTTATATCAGGAAGGTTTTATAGGTTAAAACTGTCCCAGGAGGCAGTGAAAATAAAAGTGAAGGGAAGGAACCAAGCCTTTGTCCCTGCCCAGTAAGGATTATCCCAACTAACAGGAAAAAGGACTGGAAATGTGCTCATGTCAGATGCGGTGGAGGTAGCAGTAGAGCAGGTCATAGTGTATTTTTTTCTTTCAAGATGTGAAGAAAACTGTAATTGAGATTTTTATTTTATAAATAACAACTAAGGTGTTAAACTTGAATTTCCTGAAGATCATTGATTGTGGATAGCAGCTCTTTGATATGACCTATTGTTAAACAAATATGCTTATTATATATTAGACATTCAATAAATATTTTCAGTTGTTGAAATATTTGCTCATTTTCCTTGAACAAATATAAGCCATTTTGTAGTGTGATGGGCATATAATTGGAAAAGTAAATCAGCTTAAATTTTTTAGATCATCAAAAATTTATAACTTGAGGAAAAAAATACCAAAGAGAAATGCTTTATATTTAAATACCTCAAGGTGCATTCTTAGAAGTTGCTTAAAGTGAAAATTAAAATTACATTACCCAAAATGAATGGTACTAAGCAATCTTATCTAGTTAAGGTAGGAATTTAAGAGAACATAGGTAATAATTACCCTCTGAAAATTAACAACAAATTGATTTTTGTTTAGTTCTTATTTAAATAATTTATTTGTTCATAAATATAGGAGGAAGAATTCTGTTACCAATTTTGTATCATTATTATAAACATTTTAATGCTGTACTAGGAATATATTTAAATATTCAGAAACTCACAAAGATTAATAATAAATACAGAAGACATTACTCTTTCCTATTTGGGGCAATGTCATGTCAAAATAGCAGTCTATTTTCAGTTAATCAACAAAGCTATCAGCAAGTATTTATAGAATAACTAGAAGATGCTGTGAAATGTACAAGTGGTGTATAGGATTAGGAATTTACAATCCGGACGTCTACTGCACATGAAATGGTTAGATAACAATACAACACATTATGTGACTAGGTTTCAAGATAGTGTTTAACTACCTACTATTTATTTTAATGGAAACTATAAAATAGTTTTTAAATGATTAGAGTTTCTTCTAATCATTTAAGACACAGATGAGGGAAGTTACAATTATTTTTTTTTTAAATTGAAGAAATATCATCACAAGAAGAAACAAATTGCCCTGGTATTGATCACACAATTTAAATGAATACCCTTCCATGTATGTAATTCTGTCATCCAAAAATTTTTTAGTTGGTTTGTTTTAATCATATAAAAAAAAACTATGTACCTCAATAGTAAAAGCAAACCACAAATCACACTGTGTATCCGATTCATCTTGTTCATATAAAACATATAAAAACATGATCTGTCAAAAGTATTCACAAGCTTAGAAGAATTGTTTCCATATGCTGCATAGTGCCAGAGGTAAAATTTTTTTTTTTTTTTTTTTTTTTCTTTTTTTTTTTTTTTTTTTTTTTTTTGAGACAGAGTGTCGCTTTGTTGCCCAGGCTAGAGTGAGTGCCGTGGCGTCAGCCTAGCTCACAGCAACCTCAAACGCCTGGGCTTAAGCAATCCTACTGCCTCAGCCTCCCGAGTAGCTGGGACTACAGGCATGCGCCACCATGCCCGGCTAATTTTTTTTTTTTTTTTCTATATATATTTTAGTTGGCCAGATAATTTCTTTCTATTTTTAGTAGAGACGAGGTCTCGCTCATTGCTCAGGCTGGTCTCGAACTCCTGACCTTGAGCGATCCACCCGCCTCGGCCTCCCAGAGTGCTAGGATTACAGGCGTGAGCCACCGCGCCCGGCCAGAGGTAAAATTTTTGAATTTTCCTCACTATAATCCTCATCTTATACTTATAAATATTTCCCAAGCACCTTCTACATGAAGTAAGTATGTTTGGTTTTCTAGGGAGGAAAAAATAAAAGAATGTTTTCATCGTGGACATTGTCATTGAAAATCTTAAAATGCTTTATGAGTTATATGCGAATAAAAATGAGTAACAATTTCAAAAATCAGGAAATTTTCATATATGTCTAGCAAGCAGCACAGACAATGCTGACCAAAGATTAGGGACTGGGTACAAATTAAGGCTTTTGGTTATGATAAAACATGTAAAATCCCTGCTATTCCTGTTTCTTTCTGACTAGCTGATTGACATAAAAAAAGGGGGCAGTATGAGTAATATGTAAATGAAAAATCCTTGAAACAATGTTGAATGTTCAAGCAGATCTGATGCAGGTCAGAGACAAAAAGGAGGAAAGAACAGGAGACTCATACATGGTATTTGTGGCACATATAAAATACAAGCAACATGATTGCAAACTTAACAAAGAAAATTTGCACATTAGTAGATACATTATCACCTCATATAGATACACTTTGAACTGTCTCAAACTATATCCCCTAAACAGTAAAATACACTATTTCAAACATTAAATATCAATATGGATCTATTCGCATATTTACTGTATATTTTTGAAAGATTGCAAGTTGGTTAGTTTAGCTTCATTCCCGCTCCTTTTTTCTTTCATTTAGTTTTTCATAAAATATAAAGCTTCTCAGCATCAAATAAATTATATGGTATTTATTGTAGGAATTAACTTTCAAATTAAAATGTGTGTTTGTTAACATAGTTCCTGACGGTCTACAAGAGATTTGGGCTGTGTCTACATGATATGTAAAGAATCATTTCAATGGGGAAAAAATTAAGTCAGGCAAACTGATTTCACGTAAATTAAATTGTTTTGACTACGCTTTTCACTTCGTAACAGTTTCCTTGGTATTTTTTAAAACATTAGGTTTTATTTAGAAATCATTACAGAAAAATTTGACATTTCCCTAAGATGAGTGGATAGCTATGCAGATAATTAGTCTGCAATAAAGAGTAGGGTATTTTTTGTCCTTAATTGTTTGGATTAGTTATCTACATTGATCAAACTTACTTGCCATTGATATTTTGGATTTATTCAATATAATCCTTGGTTACCTTAACAAGATATTCTGTATTTTGGGGCACACACACACAGAAACATTCATCCCCAAAGCACTTAAAAATAGAGTTAAAAACCGTTTTGGCAGCAAAATGAGTAGATTATAAGTACCTTCTGAAAAGCTACTCTCCAGCTGGCTTTTTCTCACTGTGTCTTCGCTGTGACAGTGCATTAGAGTTTCATCTAAAACATTTGTGTGTTGTTTATGATCCATTGAGAAAATAAATTCTCCCAGGAGTAAAGGGCGCACTGGTGTGATGCCATCGAGAGATATGAACCACCGTAATATGTATTTAATGAATTGCCATTATAAGGTGGAATCACAGCCGTTTAAAATGTCAACAGATTTGTTCATTTTAACACTGGGAAACAAAATACACTTGACTGCTTACACCGGTTCTGAAGCTAGCTCCTCCCCTTCAGTGAAAGAAGACAGTGGAAAAATGCAAACAGCATTTCTCCTTGAGGGTGTTAGTCCGACAGGAGGATCAAGGAAGGAGATCCTATGGCTGAGTGCCATAATAGGCACTGCTAGAGACAGCTGAGCTACAAGGAGGCAGAGCCTAGGTGGGAGGTAGGGAGACTACCTCTGTTCTCTTAGACTTGGCAATTACTCCCTAACAGCTGCCAGAACCATGCCTCGATGCAGAATTTCTCAGGCAAATGCATATTAACTTTATATAAATATGCATCTTGAAGTGATGCATGAGAAGACTGAATGGACACTCTTGATGATTATTAAACACCTACTTACAGGTTTCTTGAATGCTCAGGACACAATTTACACAAATCAGTGAGGGTCAGATCACGAGATTCTACTTGAGGTTGATGAGTCCTACAATGCGGGTATCTTGGAAAGTCAGAGAACAGCAAAGGGTTGCTATCTTTGGGAGCTACAGGAAGTCACGGCTTCTGCAGGAAGAAGGGAGCATATAAAAAAATACAGAGGGACAAAATTCACCTACTTCATAATTCTGCCCAGGGCCCACTTTGGCCTCAAAATTGGGTAGCTCCTGTCCCCAAACTATTGCCAGGTTATAGATAATAATCATCATGCTCATTTGACCTAAAACATATATGCAGTCTACATATCACTACATATTAAAACACAGGCACACACATAGGGTTTCACTATAACATAGTGAACATTCTGATTTTACCTATGGCCATTCTCATTTTAACCATAATTTTAAAAATCAAGAAATTATAAACAAAAATAATAAACATCAGTAATTTCTTTGCCTTGGTAAAGATAGCTTAAATTAGTACAAACCATAAGTGTATGCACAAAACCACATTAAAAATATTTGTCCCTAAATCAAAGTGTTCTGACACAAACTGCTAGTGATTGTTGAACCACTGAGGTTGTAATGCATTTCTGAAACACATGTTATAATCATCAAACCTAAATAAATCTCTAATTAAAACAAATCCCACTATGAGTATGCAGATCAAAAGGAAAGTGCTCTTGATATATTGCTGTTCAATTTAGCCCTCCACCTCTTTTGCAGAAATCTCCCAGAGATGCTGCAAAGCCATTAGAGTTGACTACGTGCTAAAGCTTCTAGTTTAACTCCAATAGCTTTTATAAAATCCTGGATTATAAATCACTGTTACGATCTATGCCCAGAAATCTTTCTAGTTGTATGGTTTATGAGAAGGGTTAGAGGAAGATATACTGAGCAACATCTTTAGGGTTGACCAATCAGAAAATATAAATGATATTTCCAAAACAATGAGTGAAAATCTTCAGTACTTCTCCATTCAACATGTAGAAAACTAAGGAGAATTATCATATTCTTTAAAAATGAAGCCCACAAAGGTACCTACCTCTAATTATTACTAGGCTCAATAGAGAATATATGAAAATCACTTCGAAAACTCTGAAGGTGCTTTAAAATATATTATTATTATTAACAATACTATTGTTTTGCTTTAAATATTGCAAGCCTAACTCTTTATTGCCCACTTTAATATACCTGTGCTTTTGATTTCCCATTTGTTTCCCTTAATATCAGTGTCAATTTCATACACACACACATATATATACATATATACATATATCATAGCTGTTTATCTCATTGTCATTTTTATTATTACATTAAATTTATAGGTCAGTCTACTTATTTCTTCTAATGGATCCTATACCTGTATATGTATTTTTAAAAATTGATGTCCTTTACTGCAGAACTGACACCTAGTGTCCTTGCCACCATATTCCTATAAATTTATTCAAAAAAGTTTGATAACAGTAAAAAAAGTCTACAATTTCCTGGATTTGTTTTCTATGCAGCAAAATTTGTAAAATTTTAGCTTTCACAAGATCCTTTTTTCCTTCTCCTTTTGTTTTCTTCTCTTCTTTATTCCTTCTTCTTGTAACTTAATTCCCATTTCTCCCCTCTTTTCACTGCTTTCTTTTCTGTGCTTTCCCTGACCTATTCTCTCTCTCATATCATTTCTCTTGTTTTAGGATTATTAGGCTAGTTAGCTGCTGAATTTTCTTACCTACACCTGAACGGAGTGTGCTTTCTGAAAACTTTTATAATATAAAACATTCCCCGTTGAGTGTTTATGTGAGTATGGTGCATGTGAAGGTGAAGGGCAAGGTGAAACATATTACCTTGGCCATTTAGAAGCTAGAGGGGATCAAGGACAGACTGAAATATGGGGCATACAAACAAATGGGATTAACATGGAACAGAAATTAAACAGTCAAAAAGAAAAGGGATATATCTTGTAATTTCTTTGTTATAACTCACAACACCAAAAATAATAAAACTTTTCATCTGTAGTCATTCAGTATATGCATCTTGCATCAATTGGATGTAAACTAATCCAATACAGGTACCTGTATTAAACTTCTCTACATCCTTCAACACATGGCATAACTCCTCATATACACCAGGCAAAAGGGGTTTGAGTAATATAGACAAATCATTATGAAAGTGGTGACTACCCCCAAAACATTGACTAAAATTGCTGGAAATTACTAAGGAATGTAAACAATGCAAGTGAATATGAATGCACATATACACACACATATACACGTACCCCTCAAAAGAAAGAAAATTATATGAAAACATGAAATTGAGATATATACAAATACACAAGATAAAATTATATGAAAACGTAAGCATAGAAAAATGAATGAATGAATTTTCAATCTTGGTAAGTAACTTAAAATTAATCAAGAATATTTTTATCATTTTCAGTAATCTTAGTTTCCAGGAATTGATTAAAGTGAATAAGAAACCTGTAAGTAGCTGTACAATTAATATTTATCGTGAGATACTGACTTATTATGTGTACTTGTATAGGTCATGTTATCTTACCTATGCCTCTGTGTCTGTGAAGTGACAATACTATTTGCCTTTTCATCCACCTCCTCTGCAAAGATGCTCTGCAAATAAATGAGGTAATGTTTGGGAAATGTTTGCAGCTTGGGAAAGAAACCCACTGCATACATCTAAGATATTATTACTATTCCAAATTTAAGCCTAGTATGTTATTGCCTGTTTTAAATTGAAATTGTACTGTTTAAGTTCTTGGTTTCTGATCAAAATCTGGGTCAACGTAAGAGAATGATTATTTTTAATTTTAATTCTGAGGCTCTGTTCGAATCCCCTGCACATGTGAGGGGAAACTGTAGGACATAAACAAAGCACATAAATCAAGCTTTGAAAGAGAAAAAAATCTCTATCTGGAAGGATTTTTTTTTTCCAATGAGGAGCGTGAACACTATTTCCCTGGAGGAATATTTCGGTCCAGGAAGGAGGATAGTGCACATGCAGTGTGAGTGTGTGTGTGTGTGTGTGTGTGTGTGCTGTGCGTGCGCGCCCGCGGAGAGAGGGGCGGGGGAGGCGGATGAGGAGGATGAGATCATAGTTTCAGGATCCTCAGGAAACCCTGGTACTGGCAGCAGCCAGCCTCTGCTGTGCCCACATGACCCACAACTCTGGCAGCGGACCCGGCACTTCCAACATTATTAAATAATAAGAAAGCGGCTCCTACTCCATGCCCAAGCCTCCCTACAGACCAATGGACACCTTCTAAGAGTTTGGCGAGTCGGTGACTGAGGCGCCCGTCCATTCCAAGGTGTGTGCACAGCGTTTTCCTCCTTGACAGCTCCGGAGTGGGGGAGGGCGCGGGGATGAAGGGGGTCCGTGTGCGGGGCGAGGAGTGGGCGCGAGGCCGGGCTGCCACGCGCTGCCCCCGGCCACCCGGTGCCGCGGAGCCCGCCGCGGGGCGGGAGGTGCACATGACGCGCAGCCCCAGCTGCGCAGGGACCGCAGCCGCCCACGGCGCCGGGGCGCGGGCACAGGCGGCTCGCGCCGGAGCAAGGGCAGGCGCCGCGCACCGGGCAAAGTCAAGAGTGGAAGCGGGCGGAGAGCGCCGGCCGAGGAAGGGCTTCGCCCCAACGCCCACTCGCGGGGTTCCCACCTGTGCGCCGGCGCCGGCCGCGGCGAGCGCGAAGCATGTGCGGGGCGCCGCAGCCAGGACTGCGGCGCGGCGCCTCCCCGGGCGGCGGGCGGCGCCTCCGGCCCGCCGGGCGGCGGTAGCGGCTGCTGCAGGATGGCCGGCCTGGGGGCGCGGGGCCGCGCAGGTAAATCGCCGCCGCCCGCCAAGGCCCGGCCGCCCCTCAGCCCGCGCTGCAGCCGCGGCGCCGCTCCCGGGGTGGCAAAGGCAGCCGGCTCCCTCGCGTCGCTGGTTGAGTTGTTTTTGTTGTGACTGCTGCCCTCTTGGTCATCCTCGAGGGCTGAGCTGATGGGAGGTGGCGTGGCCACCTTCATTAGAGATGACACGCACGTTGGGGAACAGTCTGGGGGTACTGACCAGGAGATCCGTGTTGGGGTCCTTCCCAGCCAGCGGCGTCTGCGCGTGTTGCGATGCACTGCGGTGCCCCGGCGGTTGGTTGAGTGGGAGTGGGCACTGGGGACTGGGGACCGGGGGCGGTGGGCGCAGGTGGGCATGGGGGTGAGTGCCTTCGGCTTTTATAGCCTGTTGCCCACTTCGAAGTTTTCTGCTGGACAGAGAGGGCTGGCAGGTTCGTTCTAGTATCCAGAGTGGGAGGTGGAGAGAGGTGTCTGTCAAAAGACCAAAGCCAAAGAGAGAAGAGGGGTGGCGACGGGCTGGAACTCAATGGTACCATTCCTGGGACTTGATGGTAAAACTTTGCTCTTTGGCAGGCATGGGATATGGCTTTGGGAAGATAAGTGTAGAACTTCTGGGGAAAATATTAAATGTACACTTGCAGTGAAGCTTACCACTGACTAGGTTCTTTCTTACTCTAAAATATGGTCTTTTGAGTTGATTTTTTATTTAGAGTCAGATTTTCCTGATACCTGTCATGATCACTTGGTATTTAATGTATTTGTGTTTCCTTTTCAACATAAGAGATACCTGTATTGTTGAAGTATGCATAGTTATTATTTTACAAAAAAAAAAAAAAACAACACTTTTTTTGGTGTGTTTTTTTTTTTTTTTTTTTGCTTATTCTAAAGGTAGAAACTTTAGGGGGGGAAACAGCACACC
Source organism: Eulemur rufifrons (assembly GCF_041146395.1). Classification (NCBI taxonomy): domain Eukaryota; kingdom Metazoa; phylum Chordata; class Mammalia; order Primates; family Lemuridae; genus Eulemur; species Eulemur rufifrons. The sequence goes on along the minus strand of NC_090987.1, from coordinate 31,481,405 downwards.
ACATGTTCCACAGTTCTATGTGGTTTAGCTTTATTCACTCTTAATTTTTACACCACCATGAGGGGTACGTAATATTATTATCCATCTTTTACAGATGAGAAAATCCAGCAATAGAGAGGTAAAATAACTTACCCAAGGTCAAACAGCTATTAAGTGTTAGAGTCCAGTTGAGTTTATGGTGTGCTTTTAACCAACTTATTGTACCTAAAGTCTTCTGTATGGTATATTGACCGTATCTGTCTATGAAGATGGACCTCATAACTGACTACGTGCTACACATTCAGGACAATTAACTTTTTCTATTTTTTTTATCTTTTTCTAACTTTTAATACTATGATTATGGCAAATATCCTTTGAGTAGCTTCCTTTTGCCACAGTCAAGCAAGTTTCCTACAATACTTATAAATTAAAGTAGCACTTAACAGCAAAGTTAAGATTTTCAGTGTTAAGATTTATTAGCAAATTACTACAAAGCAAATGGCTGAAGCTATATATTTCTTTGCACTTAATTTTAAACTTACTAAGTTATTAGTCTATTCTTTGTTCAAAACATGGCCATCGTTTTCTTCAGAACATCATCATCTTGCAGAATTTTTGAGCAACTTTAATTATATTTAATTCAATCACTCTGACAAGAATTTGGGCAGTTTTAAAAAAAGAATTATGCAATTCTCTTTCAACTATCAGTGATTAAAAGTTGGCTAGATTTTGAGGGCATTGGAGTCTGTCATGCCTTAGTTGTATGTACTTTATACAAACTTATGTAGGAAGGAATATTGAAATCACATTTTATCATTGGTTCTAAGTCGAAATACTTTTAAAATTTCCACTTGTTTTAAATGAACTGTGATGTGAAGGAAGGTCTCAGTGGGGTGAACTCCAGCTTATTTAGAGAATTACTCTCACATATTTAGAAAATTACTCTTCATTTGTGCTTATCATGGAGCTTTCATACTATTCATTTTATTGGACAGATGTCTCTCTTAAGTCTTCATCTGTTATTTTTTCAAGTAAATTTAATTGCTTCTTATAACGAGTTTCAAAATTATTTTGACATTCATATATTTTCTTTAATTCTTATAGTTCAGTTTAATTAAATTCAACATACATAATTTAAAAATTACACTTATTCAATATTATAAGTAAAAAGAGACTAGAATCCAACTGAACTACATGGAAATGTGATCTATGGGCGTGAGAAAAATTATCCAGCTCTTCAGTGGTTAACCCCTTCCCCCACACACCCCAATTATGGCTACATCTTTATTTTGGGATGCTCCAGTGTAGTCCTGTGGTCAGAGTGGTTGCATGCCATCAAGCACAAGTGTTTTTGACATTGAAATTGAATTTGAATTTTCCAAGTCTATTATGTAAAGCGTTGATTGTTATTAGGGCATAAATGCTGTGATACATGTATACGTCCTTTCTTAAAACTGACTCAAAATTGTTCCAGTTTTCTAGCTCTTGTTACTTATTTTAGAGACAGCTTGCTACTTTTATCTCACTTGGTAGTTTTGATGTGACCTTTTCTTTTCAAGTCCCACACCTCTAGTTTTGAGAGAATTGTGCCATCTCTGCTTCCAGAGAGCCTCTCTGTTCCAGGTGCCCAGTGGAGACCTGGAGATCAATGGTGAGCATAAAGATGTGTAAGCCTGACGGCACACGGGGACAGGCTTTAATAAAGGAATTATACAAATAAATGATTACTGGCAAATTGGGGTAAGGTTCCTGAATGAAAGAAGGAGTTCTATGAAAATATGTAGAGGATTCTGGACTAGACCGAACAGGATGCCTAAAAAATCACATATTTGTGGAGGAATGATGTGTGAGGTGTTGACTAAGTCCAGTTGTATTTCTAAATGCTTGCCTGTTAATTTTCTTGATTATTTTCTGAATCAGAGACTTATGTGTCACTCTGGTTATCTCTTTACTTTTCTATCCTAGGAGACATACTACTTCCCCTCATTATACCATGGGCATGGGGAGGTTTACAACACTTCCATCAGTACTTTTTAAAGCATGCAGAGCATGTACTAACCTTATATGGTTATTGTCCTATTTGCAAAGAGTTATGTAGGTTTAATGAAATATAGTCATTTTCTTTCTTCACCTTAGCAACTGCTTTCAAGCTAAAAAAAAGTATTAGTATCTGTACATGTATGTGTGTTTGGTTTTCTTTGTGGTGAGTGTTAAAGTGGCAGAACGTCTCAAAAATGGAATTTAATTGATTCATCACATAGTCCCTAAGATTCTCTGAAGTGTTGAAGGGGAGAGAAGAAGCATCAGAGTAAGGGAGATGATATTAAGTGTTGAATATGCTGGGGAAATGCGTATTAACAAGCTAAAGCAAACATAATAGTAACTAAATTTATTGAACACTTACTGTGTGCTGGACATCATTTGTGTTCTCCATATAAATTAACTGGTGTATTCTTCACAGTAGCCACATGAGGTCTGCATGTGTTATCATTATCTCCATTCTATAGTGGGGAAAACTAAAGCACGAGAAGGATAATAACCATGACCACCGTCACGTAGTTAGAGACAGATTTTAAACACAAGCATTCTGATTCCATAGGCCATGTTATTAACTACTGGTGTGTAACACCTGGTTCAAGGTTTTATTAGTGTATTAATTTGCATCACTGTTGAAAATTAAAACACCTTCTAATCTGATCTTTTGATTACTTTTACCTTAGTAAAAATTAGTGGGAAAGGTAGAACTTCCTTCTTATTAATGCTTTTGCCCCATATTTTACAGATAAAAAAAATTATAAACTAAGAAGAAATATATGAATGCCTAGACAAGGACTGCAAGATTATGGGAAATTTCTCATTATACATCATATATTTTTAAATTCAAAAATGGAAACTTGAGCACCATTTGAAACTATACAATTTTTTTTAAATCAAGAGTATGTGCATTACCATTTCAAATGATTAGGAAGATCTTTTTAACAATTAGAGGTTCTTAAAACTTAAGAATTTTAAATCACCTGTTTCATCTTTCCCCATTGTCTTCATCTGGAGTATACACTGCAAAGAGGATATAAAGTATAACATAAAAACACCTGTAAAATTATCTTGGTAAAATTAAGAAGGCCCTGTTAATTTTTACATTGACATCTTTTGACATGAATCAAAGTAATTGTTATGACAAAAATTTTTGGAGAAAAAATTAGCAATTTTAACTATTATCCAAATAATGTTAACCTAAGGCACGTGGGACTTGTCATTAGCAAAGTGAAATACTGATTGGTTAAGTGTGGTAATGCATAGGAAATATTTTGCACAGTGTCTGACAATAAATGTTAGTCAATGTTATTTCTCCCTGAAAGTGATGAGTAATATCAGTTGATATGATTAATAATAATAGTAACTGCGAATACTAATTCATACATAATGCGCTTATACCAATGTGTACATCTCTTCTTTGAAGCTGTTGGAAATGCTCAAGGCAATGCATATATTTGCTGTGATTCATGGATACCTATCAAGAATGTAGTGTCTCATTTCTCTGTATGCTCAGCTTCATACAAAGCTTAATAACTAGTAAACTATTGCCCTAATTTGTACCATAAGAAAAGAGATACAAGACTTGATTTCGTGATTTGACCTTTTTTTTAGTGTGTTTGTGTTAGAGTGGAAGATGCCACTGAGTACACCAATGAATAAGGCATTAAATGAAGTTTACAATTTCATGTCATAGTGCAGTGTCCTACTGCAGAGCTTCGGGTGTTTAATGTAAATATAGAATATATCCATCAGTCATAATAGTTTAGGTTACACTTTCTTAACAACTCCAAAATTTCAGTGACTGAAACGAACAAAGGCTTATTTCTTGCTAATGCTATGCTCCCATCTTGGTCAATGAAAGACTCATTCTGTAGCTTCCTCATTCAGGGACCCAGGCTAATAAAGTCTCCATCATCCACAATGTCTTCATCCTTCATCATGGCTCATGAGAGCGTGGTGAATCACTGTGGGGTCTTAAAGTCTTCAGCCAGGAAGCGGCACTTGCCACTTCTCCTCATATTTTGTTGGCCAAAGCAAGTCATATGGCCATGCCTAACCTAAAGATGGAAGAGAAGTGCAATGCTATCATGTGCTCAGGGGGAAGAAACTGCAACATTGGTGAACAGACCTAATGATTAGCACATAAAATTAGCTAGTTCCCTTTAATAATTTTCTCACCTAAAAAATGACTTATCATTCAATGTAAAAGTAGACTCACCAACAATTGTGTCCTAGAACTTCAGCAAAGAAAGGGACTTCCTGAATAAAACCACCAGCAAAGAAATCAGACACTAAACCTGTTGTGAAACTGATGCTCTTGCTCTTTTCCAGTGGGAGTTGTATTTAGTCAAGGAATGATGATAAAAGCTGTGGTTTATTTTGAGAATGCATGAGATAGCCTATGTGACAGTAAGTGCAAGCCAAGAACAGTGTCTAGACCTGTACACGGCACCCAAACTGTGTTTTCTGAACAGACTTGATAGTATGAACATGGTACAGAGATCAGAATAGCTATGTGTGTATCTTTTTTTGTCACCTGCACCAACATGGACAAGAGTATCATTTGTGTTATCATATATTTTTATATAAAGTAATACAGATAAACATTCAAATCATACTATGTGGTCATTTTACATTGCCAAACATAATCTGCATAATTAGAATATATCTAATTCATAGTTTTTTTGTTTTATTTTTGAGGCAGGGTCTCACTCTGTTGCCTGGGCTAGAGTGTAGTGGCATCGTCATAGCTCACTGCAACCTCAAACTCCTGGGCTCAGGTGAACCTCCTGCCTCAGCCTCCCAAGTAGCTGGGACTGTAGGCATGTGCCACCACGCCTGGCTAATTTTTCTGTTTTTTGTAGAGAAGGGGTCTCACTCTTGCTGAGGCTGGTCTCGAACTCCTAACCTCAAGCGATCCTCCCACCTCAGGCTCCAAAAGTGCTAGTATTATAGGCATGAGCCACCGTGCCAGGCCCCAATCTGTATTTTTAAATTACACATTTTATTTTGAGATAGTTGGAGATTCACATACAGTTGTAAGAAGTAATATAGGGAGATCCCATGTTTCCTTTAGCCAGTTTTCCCCAATAATAGCATCATGCATATCACAACCAGGATGCTGGTGTTGATGCAATGAAGAACAAATTCCGTCACATGTATAACTCCTATTGCTCTTTTATGGGTGCCCTGACTTGGCTTCAGCCACCATTCCCCCTTCCTTAATCCTTTGCAATCACTAATATGTTCTCCATTTCTATAATTTTCTCATTTCAAGAATGTTATATAAATAGAATTATATAGTATATAAAAGTTTGAGATTTTGGTTTTACCATTCAGCATAATTTTCTGAAGGTTTATCTAGGTTGTTGCATATCTCAATAGTTTATTCCTTTTTGTTGGTGAATAGTATTTTATGGCATACGTGAGCCATGAAAGAGATCTGGGTTTTTTTCTTGTTTTTGGCTACTACAACTAAAATTGCTATAAACATTCATGGATGTATTTTCGTATGAATGTAAGTATTAATTTATTTGAGATAAATGCTTAGGAGTTGTATGTTTACATTTATAAGAAACTGCCAAACTGTTTTCCAGAGTGGATGTGCCATTACATTCCTATCAACAATGTACAAGAAATTAAGTTTCTCTGTATGGTCACCAGTATTTGGTGTTACCGCTACGTTTTATTTTTGTCATTCTAGTAAGCGTGTAGCACTATCTCATTGTGGTTTTAATTTGCATTTCCTTAGTGACTAATGGTGTTGAATATCTTTTCATGTGCCTATTTGCATTTGTGTATCTTCATTGGTGAAATGTCTCTTCATATCTTTTGCCCAATTTTTAATTGGATTGTTTGGAGTTTTTTACATTAAGTTTTGAGAGTTCTTTATATATTCTAAAGAATAGTCCTTTGTCAGATATGTGTTTGCATTGGGAATATTTGTTTGCGTCTATTTCTGGGTTCCGTGTGCTTTTCTGTTGATGTATATGTGTAACCCTTAACCAATACCACACAATCTTGAATTCTGTAGCTATGTAACGTCTTGAAATCATATAGACTGATTCCTCCCACCTTATTCTTCTTTTCTAAGCTTTTTTTAGCTATTCTAGTTCCTTTGCCTTCCCATGTAAGTTTAAGTATTATCTTGTCTATACTAACAAAAAAATCTTTATGGGATTTTTGTAAGAATTGTGTTAAAACCGTCTAACAGTTTAAGGAGAATTGATATTTAATCTATAAATGTGGCATGCCTCTCCATTAATTTAGATCATCTTTGAGATCTTTTATCAGTGATCTGTAGTTTTCAGGATACAATCCCTGTACATGTTTTCCTAGATACACATATAGGTAATTTGTAAATGACAATGTATTTTTAATTTCAGCATCCAGGTATTCATTGCAAGTATATTGAAATTCAGTTGATTTTTGTGTGTTCATCTTGTATACTTGGAACTTGTTGAACTCCCTGATTAGTTCTATTTTTATTGACAAATAATAGTTGTATATATTTATGGGGAACAGTGTAATGTTTGATTTATGCATTCAATGTGGTATGATTAAATCAAGCTAATTAACATATTATCTATGTAGTCTGTCATGACATCTGAAAATAGGGACAGTTTTATTTATTTATTTATTTCCAATCTGTATGCCTTTTGTTTCCTTTTCTTGCCTTATTGCACTGGCTAGAACTTCTAATACTATGTCAAATAAAAGTAGTGAGAGGAGACATCTTTGCCTTATTGCTAATCCTCAAGGGAAAGCATTCAGTCTTTGACCATTAAGTATAATATTACCTGTAGGTTCTTATAGATGTGCTTCATCAAGTTGAAGAATTTTACCTCTATTCCCATTTTTCTGAGTTTTTAAAATCATAAAGAGGTATTGGTTTTTGCCAAATGCTTTTCTTCACCAAATGATACGATCATTTGATTCTTCTTCTGTAGCTTCTTAATATGGTAGAGTACATTGACTGATTTTCAACTATTAAAGCAGCTTTGAAACCTTACAATAAACTCCATTTATTCATTAAATATAATTATCTGTATACATCACTGCATATTCTTGCCAATATTTTATTAGAGTTTTGTATCTATATTCATGAGGGGTATTAGCCTGTAGTTTTCATTTATGGTACTGTCTTTGGTGTTGATATCAGGGTAATACTAACGTCATAAAATAAATTGGGGTATGTTCCCTTCTCTTCTGTTTTCTGAAAGAGATTATGTAGAATTGCTGTTAAATCTTCTTTAAACATCTGGTAGAAGAATTCTCCAGTGAAATCATCTGGGCTGGGGGATTTCTTCTTTAGGACTTTTGTTTTTGTTTTTTTTTTTTTAGTTATGGGAATCAAAATTCTTTAATACTTTTGTTAGTTTGCTAGGGTTGTCATAACAAAATGCCTTGCCTGGATGGCTTAAACAACAGAAATTTATTTTCTCACGGTTCTGGAGGCTAGAAGTCCAAGATCAAGGTATCTACATATTTGGTTTCTTCTGAGGCCTCTCTTTTTGGCTTGCAGATGACTGCCTTCCCGCTGTGTCCTCACATGGTCTTTTTCTCTGTGCTCAAGCACCCCTGGTGTCTCTCTGTGTATCCAAATGTCCTCTTATTAAAAGGACACCAGTTAGATTGGATTAGAGCCCACCCTTACAGATTCATTTTAATTTAATCTCTCTCTTTAATGGCTCTATCTCCAAGTACAGTCACATTCTAAAGTACTGGAGGTTAGGGCTTTAACATATGAACTTGTGGAATGACACAACAATGATCTGTTTCATATTGTATAAGTTATGGTAATTTCATTTCGTCTAAATTGTCATATTTATTTGTGTAAAGTTACTCATAATATTCCTTATTATACTTTAGATGTCTTCAGGATCTCTAGGGATATCGCTTGTTTGATTCCTGATATCAATAATTTGTATCTTCTCCTTTTCTGTCAGTTTTGCTAGAGTTTTTTAAATTGTATTTATCTTTTAAAAGAACATCCTGTTTGTTTCAGTAATTTTTTTCTATTTTTATTCTCCATTTCATTGATTTCTGCTCTTATTATTATTTTCTCCATTTTTCTCCCTTGGGTTTATTTTGCTCATCATTTTCTATATTCTTGAGAAGGAGCTTAGATTATTGGCTTTAGATAATTCCTCTCCTTTAATGTATGCATTTAGTGCTGTAAACTTCCCCCTCAGCACTGCCATATCTGTGTCCCATACATTTTTATATGTTGTGTTTTCATTTTAATTTAATTCAATGTAGTTTTTATTTCTCCTGAGATTTCCTCTTTGACCCATGGGTTATTTAGAAGCGTGGAATTTAGTTTCTAAATGTTTGGTGATTTTCTTGTTATCTTTTTGTTACCAATTTCTAGTTTGATTCCGTTGTAGTCAAAGAACACATTCTGTATGGTTTCATTCTATTCAATTTATTGAGGTTTATTTTATGTCCCCAAATGTGTTATATCTTGGTATATGCTCCATGGGCACTTGAGAGGAATGTGTATTTGGCTGTTTTTGGATGGATTGTTTTATAAATTCTAATTAGATCATGTTGGTTGATGTTGCTGTTATGTTCTTGTATATCTTTGCTGATTTTTTGTCTAGTTGTCCTACTGATGAAAAAGTATGTGAAGTCTCCAATTATAATTGTGGATTTGTCTATTTCTCCTTTCACATCTACAAATTTGGATTCACAAATTTTGCAGGTCTGTTATTTGGTAAACACCTATGCAGAATTGCAACATCTTCTTGGTGTATTGACTTTTTTATCATTACATAGTGCCCCTCTCTGTGTCTGGTAATTTGATTTTCTCTGAAGTTTACTTTATCTGATATTAACATAGTCCTTTTTTCCTGTAATAGATGTTTGCATGGTATTTCTTTTTCCATCCTTCCACTTTCCACCTGCTTATATTCTTATATTTTATTGGAATTCCTTGAATAAAAAATATAGTTGGGTCATATTATTTTAATCTACTCTACCAATCTCTGTCTTTTATTTGGTTTGTTTAGACCATTTACTTTACTATAACTACTGACAAGTCAGTGTTTGAGTCTGCCATTTTATTTTTTGTTTGTTCTCTCTGTTTTTAGTTTCTGTAGTTTTTTCCTACTATCCTGTTGGTAACTTGAGCATTTTTAGAATTTCATTTTTATTTGTATATAGTATTTTTAAGTTTATCACTTTGTATAGATGTTTTTAAGTTGTTGCTCTAAGTATTACATAATATACACATAGTTTATCACTATCTACTGCTATTGTCATTTTATCAATTTAAGTATGGAAACTTTACATCTCTTTACATCCTCCATTTATAATATAATTGTCTTAAATATTTCCTCTCCTTCTACATATATTTGGTACCATATCAGATGGTGTTATAATTTTTGCTTCAACTGTCAAATATAATTTAGAAAGTTCAAGAGGAAAGTCCATTTAATTTATCATATTTTTGCTTACCACGTTGCATGTTACTTCTCCTCTCTCTCTCTCTCTTTTTTTTTTCCTTGATATTCTACCGTGTCTTCTTTTATTGTTTCTTTTTTTGTTTTGAGAACTTTCTCTAGCCATTCTTATAGAGCAGGTCAGATCTGCTGGTGATAAAATTTTTTTTTGAATCTTAGAATGTCTTGATTTATCCTTCATCCCTGAAGAGTATTTTCACTGAATATAAGATTCTAGGTTGGCAGTTACATTCTTTCAGAATCTGGAAAATGTTGTGCCACATTCTTCTCGCCTCTATGGATTCTGATGAGGAACCCACCATCATCCTAATTGCTTTTTTCCTATTTATAAACTGTCATTTTTCTCTTTCTGTTTACAAGATTTTTTTTGTCTTTAGTTTTTATAAATGTGACTTTAATATTTTCTGGCATGGATTTCTTTGGGCTTTGTTTGTTTGTTTTTGGCATTCAGGTTCACTTGTTTTTTTAATCTGTAGGCTTTTATGTCTTTTATCAAAATTAGGAAGTTTTCAGCCATTATTTTTTGAGCACATTTTCAGCCCTGCCCATTTTCTCCTTATCATCTAGGTCTCCAAGACATGAATTTTAGAGCTTTTGTTATAGTCCCACAGTGTATTAGCCTTCTGTGGCTGCTGTAACAAATTACCATACACTGTGTGCTTTACAAAAATGCACATTTATTTTCTTGTGGTTCTGAAGGTCAGAAGTCAGAAATCAGTTTCACTGGGCTAAAGCCAAGGTATTAGCAGGGCTGCTTCCTTCTGGAGACAGTAGGAGACAATCTGTTTCTTTGTCTTTTCTAGCTTCTAGAGGACACTGTATTCTTTGAATCACAATCCCTTCCTCCGGTCACTACAATCTCCTGCTTCTGTCATCACATCCCCTACTTCCTTTTCTGCAGTCAAATCTTCTTCTGCCTTCCTCTTAAAAGGATGCTGTGATAATCCAGGAAACTCTAAATCTCAAAATCTGTAATTTAAACACATCCATAAATCTCTTTTTCCATTCACAGTTTCCAGGGATTGGGGCCATTCTGCTGGATATCCTTGGAAACCCTTATTCAGCCCACCACACACAAGTTTCTCAAGGCTCTGTTTTTCCCCCCAATCTGTTTTCTCTGTGTAGTTCAAAATTGAGTAATTTCTATTTTTCTATCTTCTAGCTCCTGGATTTGTTCCTGTCACTTCCATTCTGTTATTGAGCCCACCTACTGAATTTTATATTTTGGTTATTGGGTTTTTTTTTCAGTTCTAAAGTTTCTACTTAGTTCTTCCTTATATGCTCTATTTCTTGGCTGTAGCTTTCTACTTTTTCATATTTTAAGCATGTTCTTAATGGCTCAGTTGAAGTATTTTTATTATGGTTTGCCTTAAAAATGTTGTCAGATAATTCTGACATTTCTGCCATCTCATTGTTAGCATAAGTTGACTGTCTTTTTCCATTTGATTTGAGATCCTCCTGGTTCTTGGTGTGATGAATGATTTTCAGTTGAAACCTGGCCACTTTCTGATATGTTAGAAGATTCTGGATCTTTATACCTTTTGATTTAGCTGGTTTCTACTAACATCAACTCAGTGGGAAAAATGAGGGTGATGGCACCTCATCACTGCCAGGTGGGGGTAGAAGTACAGGTTCCTCACTCAAGCTTCCTAGACACCTGAGGGGGCTCCACATTACTGTGGAGCAAGGTGGAAATTCAGGCTTCTCGTTAGGTTTCACTGATACCTCTCTGGCTGGGAAGGGTGGAAGTGCCTCTTTTCTGCTCCCCATGTGGTCTCTCTACTGTCTATAGACAGAAGAAGTGGTCTAATGACTGTTGGATCTTAGTGACAGTGTTGACTCTCCACTAGACCTCCTGTGACACCACCCATCAGAGAAGGGGAGGGGGAACTCCTTACTGCCTGGTGGGGGTGGAAGTCCAGAATCCCCAGATACTCTCTGTTGACAATGTAGTGGGAGTAAAGAGTGGGGAGCTTTATTACCACCAGTGGAAATGAAAGTCTCAGCTCCCTACTTGGCCTTCTGTAACATCACCATGGTGGGAACCGGGGAAGTTGGGGGATCTTGTTACAACTTGATAAAGGTGGAAGTCTGGGCTTCCTATATAGCCTCTGTTCTCATGGTTGTGGTGGGGCCACAGTTTTTTTCTGTCTTATAGGGCTGGAATATAGCAGTTAGTGTCTAATTTTTTTTGTTTGTTTATTTTGGTCTTGCTATGCTGCTCCTTTCCTGGTCCTTAGGCTAGAGTGTATATGGTTTTGCTGGCACCTTTTAAAAATCTGTGCCTGTTGACATTTCTGGGTTTCCAGTTTATTTAGCTCCAAATGTCAAATATATGAGGCAACACAAAATTCCAGAGAAACCACCATCCTGTTATTCCTTAGACCCTAAGGTTGCCTATCTGGTTCACCTTTTTCTCTGCAACTTTCAGTCTTTGTATGTTTATTTTATGTATAACATCCAGGGGTTTTAGTTGTACTTATTGGGAAGAATAGGGAAAAGTGTTTTTCTCTATATCACAAAAGCAAAAGTCTAATTCCATATTTTTTATGCAGATATAAACTGATAAATATCACTCCACATTGATTTTCAGACGATGAATCTCAGAGGGTTCCTGCTGATCTATTTCTGAATAATCAACACTTGACAGGTCACAGGGATGAGTGAGTCCTAGATTGGTGATGCAGATGGGTTCACAGAACAGTCCATCAGTGTAAGATTCATGGACCACGTGCAGGTACTCTTACTCCCCAAGTCAATGCCCTGTCCTTCCTGGAAAGCCATTGCTTCAGGCTGTGGCAAGGTTGGAGATTTACCCCAATTGTATGGAATATCTCTTATGGCAGGATTCTGGAACCACACCATTTTAGTTCTTACTGCACACTCACTAAGTGCTCTCTATTCCCAGGAACATCGTCCATCTGAAATACAGTTTGTAATCAGTAAGTGTGTGGGCAAATGTTCCTAAGCTAGGAAGAAAATATCGAACACAAAATCCATGTCTAAACTCTCACTGAGGAGCACCTTCCAGCAAGCATTCTTGTTCATTTTTTTTGCTGTAAAATTATACATTAAAAATAAATGTATTGATTTGTCGAGTTGTTTGATCATTACTTGGTGAGATTAAGTGCAAAAGATGGGGCTAGGAATTTTCTGCTTGAAACCAATATGCTGAGGAATGACAGTTGACAGGGAGGAGATCACAAAGAACAACAGTCTAGGGAAATTCTTGCAAAAGCCAGATCAAGTTATTGACATTGTAGCTAACTCTAAAGTTTTCACTGTACTAGAGCAATGATTCTCAAAATGTCCTCAGGTTAGCAGCATCAGCACGACCTTAGAACCCTTTGTGAATGCAAATTGTAAGACTTTACCCCCAGACCTACTGAATCTGAGACTCTGAGAATAGAGCCCAGCAATCTTTCTTATAGCCAGCCTTCCAGGTGACCCTGATTCATGCTAACACTGGAAACCACTGTACCATAGTAACCCCTCCAACCATTGCAGAATATGCTAAATTTATGCTTTCACTGACCCTCAACTCATCACTTTAAGTTTTTAGAAAATTTGTTTATTGTATTAAACATTTGTGTGCTTCAATTAAAAATGTTTTTCTCAAATAAATATAGTAAGGAAAATAAAAATGCATTACCTAAAACTGTCTCTTCTTTTTAAATACATGTTAATGATATGCACAATTATTTTCTATCCTTAACCCAAATTTTCTCCATGTCCAATTTTTTGTTGACACCAAAAACATGAGCCATGCACTTCCCTCACTTTGTTCCTCATAGATGCCAAGTCACACATTAGTGGGTTTTCTAGCTGTTTTTATGTTCTTTTCTAGAGAGATGAAGGTATTTGGAGACAAGAGTAGGGATGTCTCTGCTTCATTTGAAGAAGATGCGTTTTAGGAGTTCTTGTCATACAATATTGTTAGAGACAGATGCATATGCAGATGTCCAAATTCATCATTGTCATTACCACATCAGCTCCACCATGGGGGATTCACTGCCTACTGCATGCTGGCATTTTTCTCTGGAGTCATGTGAGATTAAAGGAAATCTCAGCTACAAGGCTGTCCTGAGGAAAGAGAAGCTGCATTTCTGTATAGAGATTTTATAATTGGGATATATTTCCAAACCCTAGGATGGGGTAAGACAAAATCAACAAGAAATAAAAGGTGAAAAGGTTTAAAAATGTTTTGCGATAGATAATAAAACATGCATCTCAAAGATGCAGATTTGAGAAGTAGTCTGTGACTTCTAGCCCTAAATATGGCTCAGTTTTACTGTATTATAAGGAAAGCATTTTCTATAAATTTACACTGTCAATTAAGCAATTCACTAAACTTAGAAGTCATAGTAGATCTGTATTCACTTAATATCCACCTCTGCTGATGACTAATATTTTAGCTTTTGGATTAGGTATCACATTTTACTATGCATGATTTTTGAGCTGAATTTTTTAGTTTCTATAAATCATAAATTTCATTTCCATATACCCTTTTCTCCATACACCTTGTTAAAAAAATGTCTTATTCTTGACTAAGATAGGGAAATAGCTTGTGAACCATTTATCTGCTTTTCATCTAAGATGACATGGATTCTTGGTTTAGAAAAATATTATTTTCTTATCCTTCCACTGTTCCCCACCGCCAGTTGTCATGTGCTTTTTCTCATTCCTTCCATTTCCTTTGTGCATTCAATCGATTATATTTCTCATTTACTCATTTGGCTTGGGTGTTTAAATGGTTGTGCCTCTGCAATGTTTTGGAGATGAGACTTTGCCGAACCTTCATTATACAGTGTTTGTTCAATAACACCATTTGGGCAGGTTGGAGGAACCATCCCTTTAAGAACAGATTTCTAAATGGTGCAGCAGATGTTTTCTCTTACACAGAGTTATCCTTTCTAAAATAAAGGCCCCCAGCCCTGGCAATACTAATCAGATGTCTTCTTTCTTAAAGTAATTATTTGCTTGGCATTTTTTAAATGTGGTAATTCAGTCACCACCAAAATGCTTAGGTAAGACTTAGATATGAATAAAAATAGATCTTGTACAATAGATGGGGGCAGAAAAAGGGGATTCATAAAGGTAGGAAGTGCACACCATGTCTTCTGTGGGTTGTGGTCCAGATTTTCCCCCACGGTGTTGGTCTCTATTTATAGACACAAAATGTGTCAGGTGATTTTTTTTTCCACATGCAGATAAATTCTACCTCTTCCTTTTAACCTACACTGTAAAAATGATGTTTACCCTTAGAATGTATACAAAATAATACTTTCTGCTAATGCTGCTAAACACCTTTTAGGAAGTGTCGTATGAGTCAGATTAAGAATTTTATCAAAATATGACTCAGATTTTCAAAATAAGAAAACATCTCAAAGCATCTAGCTATTCTTTTTTTCATTCCCTCATCACTGCTCAAACTGTTTTTCTTTCTGGTTTTTTGTTTGTTTGTTTGTTTGAGGTTTAAATTTATTTTGTTTTTGTTTTATGCCTCACCTTTCCTGTGCATGTGATGTAATAGCTAAAAATTAAAAGTTCTCTAAATACTTCTAAAATTTTAGTCTGAGCTTAGGGATGAGGCTGAGATTTGCTCCATATGACAAAGAAAAAAATCAACGGATGTGAATCCAAAGGCAATAGTGCTCTATCACCAGTCTGCTATGGAGTGTTTATAAAGGTAAAATAATCCAACTTCACCCAGCCACAATAGTTTACAGGAATAAAACAGTCCTGAAATTTCACAGGAGTGAAATGTTTCACAAGAGTGAAAAGCTTGTGTAATGTTTTATGTTTCTGTTTTTAAGGCTGAGCTTATAGACTAAGGTGGGAGAAGGTGACAGATATCAATCAGTGTTTCACTTCTTTCATAGCGTTGATTGCTTCTGCCCATTTGTGAGCAGATGCTAATCTATGCCAGTTGCCCTTGCTTTTTCTACCAATTTATGTTTTATTCACCTCCTTTGTTTTCTGTGCGTTTGCTTTGTTTTTCTCTGAGTCTCTGAGTTTTCCTCCCTCAGGACTCCTAGTCAGCATCTAGCATCTAGTTGAATGGGTGGTGATGAAAGAGGATGCACTACTAGCATTGTGAAATTAGAAACATTTTGGTCCCTTGCTCGCGCTTCTTCAAGCTCTCACCAAGCCCATGACAAGACTGCATGATTTTAGTTTTCCCTCCTCCTTTTTGCATCAGTCATTCCATATTATTCACTTGGACTCAATATTTTAGGATATTTTATAGGAGAACTAGCCTTTGGCATAGCTCATATTTGCCATAACTTCTAAATGCCCCTCTGGTTCAGTGACTATGAAACTGGCCATTCACTTATTTTTTTAGCAGTGTTTCTCAAAATATGCTTCAAAGACCACCTGTGTCAGAATCATATGGGGGGGGGGTTGTTAAAAGTACAGGTAGCTAAGCTCCATCCTAGACCCACTCACTGAATCAGAAGCTCTCTTTCTGACTTTAGGATTTTAAGGCTGACCCTAATGATGGGAGTTTGTCTAGATCTGCTCTTCGCAACCCATGGTAGCTTTTTAAAAATCAGATTGCATGGATCTCACGCCCAAGTTTCTCATTTAAATGCCCTCGTGTGTTTTAAACATGCAGCCTATGTTAACAACCAGAAATGAGCTGCAGAAGTGGAAAGGTAAGAACGGAGGGTGGTGTTGGCAGAGAAGCATTACCCTCAGTGAATTCATCAAAGTCCAGGGATTTAGCCTCATTTATAAATTCAGAACCCAGATGCTTCTCTCAAGGGCAAAGTCACAGTAAGCTTATAGGGACTGAACTATAAATAAGAATACCAATTTGCTTATGCACAGTTAGAAGTACCATTGTCACTGGGATCAGCATGACAGGGGCATTCTTACCCTATGGGCTGCTCTCCATGAGAAGAAAAATTATTGTTAAGTTGAACCTGCAGTCAAACTGAAAAAAGTTATTTGGATAAAAATGGTGACTATATGCTGAAGACTTCTTATGTGTCAAGAACTGTTCTGAACATTTCACCTGTATCATTTCATCTGATCTCCTTCAGTAACCCTTTGTGGGAGCCTTACGAGCTCTAATTTCTAGATCAGAAAAAGATAGGAAAAGATATGTAACTTGCTCAATATGACAGAGCTCCCAAGAGGCAGAGCTGAAATTCTTGGGCTCTACAACAGAGTTACTAGTGAAAGAAGAAAGAAACGACTAGATAACTTGAGTTGCCGGGGCCTTAGCATCCAAGTAAGCAATCAAGCAGGGGACAGAGTGGCTTCATTTGGTGGAGAAGAAATAAATGTGCAGACCACCATTTGTATGGCTAGGATGCTTTCAAGCCGTGTGTAATCGGGATGAACAACCCCCAGGTGGATCAAG
Source organism: Eulemur rufifrons (assembly GCF_041146395.1). Taxonomy (NCBI): domain Eukaryota; kingdom Metazoa; phylum Chordata; class Mammalia; order Primates; family Lemuridae; genus Eulemur; species Eulemur rufifrons. The sequence goes on along the minus strand of NC_090987.1, from coordinate 31,464,551 downwards.
AGTGAGGTTGTGCTCAGAACCTTGTGGTTTACTTAACAGACCTCTCCAGAGTTGTGATTAAGCGAAATATCTACAGAATCAGGTTCTGCTCTCAATTTTTCTTTTTCAAAGAAAATGAACCACAGCTTAAAGAATATTACTGTAAATATTACTTAATAATAATATAGGCATATTTAAATATAATAGACAGGTATACATATGTGAATGTCCTGAAGTCCTGAAGTCATCTTGACTCAGAAAATTTGAGTGAAATTGGCTTAAACTTCCCCTAGCTCCAACTCAAGCATATTTCCTGTTATTTGGGGAATTTTTATGGAGCTTACAGGTCCCCAGTGACTCTGTTCTGAGCTTCTACATCTGTTGAATGCCCAGTCATCTCTGTGAGCTTTGTGTCCTAAGCACGATGCCAACTTAGGTCATCCTGCTGGATACAACCGTTGTTTCCTTACTCCCCAAACTACCACTGGCTCCGGGCTGTGTATTTAGTAGACTTTGCTGTACATTTAGGGAAAAGGGTTTGTGATGAAACTCCCTCAATCATCTTTTTTTCTGAAAAGTCATAGTTCATCTTTTTAACTTATGCTTCAGCATCTTATCATGTAAGAAATGGGATTATTTCTAAGTTTATAGATTCATCTCAAAATTGCAGATACACACTACTAAATCATATTTCTGGGTTTCTGTTTTCCTCAGTTGGTCTTCTAGGAACTGTGTATCGGACTCTTAGCTGCTATTGAAATGTAACCGTTACTACCTCAGACAGGGAAAGCAAATGACCCTCTCATCTATGAAATAAATGTCTGCCAACAGCAGTCCTTGGACACCCCCCAGCATTTACAAATGTTCCATCCTCCAGTGGTGAATCCAGCTGACAAAAGGCACAGCTGCGTGTGGTCTTGGGGCTAATATTTTGAGATTCTTTTAAGTGGGAGAGTGTAACTCTAACGCAACAGTGGTGGTATTGTTACTGTTTTCAGAAAGGTGCTTGTGAGAAGCACATGAGTCTGCTGAGAGTGGAAAACTTTAGGGCCTTAGGTATAAAAAACATAGCATATCTTTCAAAAAACTAAACTAAAACAACCCTTTCCATGCTCAAATAAGCATTGGTTGTATCTTGTAGGTTATGGTTTACCAGATTTTGTTTATTTGGTGGAAAAAACAGAAATTTTCCACTGTGATGAGAAGTAACCACTGCATTATGGGATACAAATTAGCAAACCAGTATAGAAGAATAATACTGGTTTCAATAAGATGTGACTACTGCTATAATCACGATGAATACAGGGGATGACATTCACTTGCGTGAATATAACAAAATTCATGGAAAGCTTTAGTAATTGCTTAAGATTGGTAGTCAACATGACAGCAGCACTGTTTTAGATTGTCATGCATTTTCACAGACATGGCTTTTAGAGCTCAGTTTATTTTCCAGGAATCTTTTGCCTCATATCTATAAAATCTGCCAAGGCACACATTATTGTGAGCTAGATTTGTTACACCAATCTCCATGGCCATGACTCCAGAAAAGACTGGTTGAGATAGACGCAAATCTATAAAACAAAGTGTAACAACAAATATATGCTAATAGTAAATTTGATATAGAATTGTTACAAAACTAAATAGTTATGGTCATAACATGTGACAGTCTTTACCTAGTAATAGACTGAGAAGAAAATATGGCAAAAGTAATATTTTATTGGTAACATCATTTTCTTTAGCAATATCTAAAATGTTTAGCAATACCTAAATGTCTGGCTCTACCAGACAGTGATCTGATAATTGAATGATTTTTTTCTAAATTCTCATTAGAGAAGCCATCATCAGTCCATGCAAGGTGACATCCCAGCTACCTAGGTGACTCAGTGTTGGCCTAGGGGATGATGAAGGCATCCACTCATCACCGTCTATATGAAGGCTGGACCACACTGAGCAGGTGGAAACACCACTCCATTGTTGTCAGGGAGCTTACATTCTACTTGGGAGATGCAATTACAAGAAGAGAAACAATGAAACGACATGATAAAGAAAGTTAAAATTGTGTTATATGAAATATTGCTCTTAGTTCTTAGTATTTTATTAGGCTGAAGGATCAATTTTCTTTTTTAAGTAAATCTTCTGGGATTATATGATCTTTGTTTTAATTCCAATCAACTCAGATCAACTCGGAGAGGTGGAGTTTGGATATTATTGTACACACATACACACACATACACACACACACATATTGACTATACATAAAGCAGTGGCTCAGTCTTTCAGCATGAATCAGAATCACCTGGAGGGGCTTTTGAAAGCACAGATTGCCAAACCCTACTCCAAAAGTTCCTGACTTAGTAGATCTGGGGTGAGAACAAAGTATTTGCATTTCTAAAAAATTACCAACTGATGCTGATGCTGCTGACCCAGGGACCACACCTTAAGTGCCATAGATATGACATGTAAGGCTTATGGTGAATCATAGAGGCTTTATTAAAACGTAAATCATTTAAACATAATATATAAAGCAGTCATAAAGAAGAAATGGGGTACTGAAATATGGTCAAAAGACTGTGTTTTAATCTGTTCAGATAGCAAAATATCATAGGCTGAGTGGCTGATAAACAACAGAAATTTATTTTTCACAGTTCTGGAGGCTGGGAAGTCCAAGATTAAGGCAGATTTGGTGTCTGGTGAGGTCCCGTTTTCTGGCTCATTGACTAGCACCTTCTTGCTGTGTCCTCACCTGGTGGAAAGGGCAAGGGGGTCTCTCTTGGGCCTCTTTCATAAGGTCATTAACCCTTTTAATGAAAGCTCTATCCCCCTGACCTAATCACCTTGTAAAGACCCCCACCTCCTAAAACCATCACATCACGGTGAGGGTTAATATTTCAATATATGAGTTTGGGGGCGGACACAAACATTCAGACTATAGCAGGGTGTATGTTTTATTCGTCCGTGCTTATTTTATTAGTCTGTGCTATGCCTTGAAATTTTGCAGTGTGGGGGTTGGGAGAGTGGACTGGTGTTCATGGATTGATTAAGCTTTTGGGTGTTCGTTTAGATCTGCTAGTAGGGTAGACTCCCTTGCTTGATGCCTTTTAAATGCTTGCTCAAAATATCTGGAAAGAGCTAGCTCAGCTCCCTCCACCTGATTGGCTCTACCTTAAGATCAGCTCTAACTAACCTATTCTAAAAGGGATTTTTCCACTTATGTTGTCAGAAGGCTCACCCGGCTTTGTTTGCCTTGTTAGATGGCAAACTTTGTGAAGAAAAAACTCCCTTAATCTTTGTTTGGACTATTGGCTGGCTAAACTTGTGTTTTCTAATTGTTGCTCAGGAAATCTGGGTTCTTGTGCTTCTCCAATTTTAACTTCCTACACAGACCTTTCCTTGAAAAATAGTACTACAGTACGAAAGGATGGTAGTACTTTGGACAATTATTTTAAAAATACTTGCACACATGTGCACATACACACAGCCAAATCATTCTCAAAAGCATCTTACTATTCCATAGTCCTAGTTATATTTGTGAAATAAACCTTGTCTTCTGTTATATTGTACAGTGTCCTGCCCGCTATAATAGACAAGATGTGTTACTTTGTTCTCTATTATTTTTGTTATAATAGGATAGTGCTGTGTTATGTGTCCAGTTTTCCTAAGAAAGTGAATCACACATTGTCCATTGCTTGATGTATCCTGTTTCCAGAGATTAAAGTTTCTCATCACCAACAAATGCTGTCCTAAAACAACCTGAGTAACCTTACCAAAAGGAAAACCTTTACCTTTTTCTTCTAACTAGGTCCACAGTGATTTTCTTTTTTTTTTTTGCTTCTGTAGAACTCAATTTTTATGTTCTACTTTTGGTTCAGGATCATGATGTGCTTGTGGAACACTCAAGTTGAAAGGAAGCATGGACATCTAGCCCCACCCTTTCACCTAAGAGAGAAGCTTAGGTGAAAGTGGACTGCCCAAGCCCACACTAAGTTAGTCACAGAGGAAGTGACTAAGGGTCAAGACCTTTCAGCCTCTCAGGCAAGCTCTTTCTACTGCCATATTTGAATTCTATCTGTGGACCTTACATATGGATCTTAGCCATCTCCATGACTGTCGGGTGTGATTAACCAAAGCAGCTGATATTCCTCAATAAATTGTCAAAACTTTTTATACTGAAGCTTCCCTAAGTTTCTATAATACTCTTAAATACCTTCAATTTTTAAAAACTTTTTATTTTGAGACAATTATAGATTCAGAAACAGTTGTGATAAATAATGCAGAGGTCCCATGAACCTTTCACCCAGTTTATCCAATGGTAACATCTTGCAAAACTGTAATATAATTATCATAACTTGAAAATTGACATATGCTATAGACATTCATGAATACATTTGTGTGTGAATGTAAGCTTTTGTTTCTCTGGATTAATGTTCAAAAGGGCGATTGCTCCATGTTTAATTTTGTACAAAACTGCAAACTATATTTCAGAATGGTTGTGCCATTTTACATTCCCATCAACAATGTATGAGAGATTGAACCAGCATTTGGCATTATCACTATGTTTTATTTTAACCATTTTGATAGGTGTGTAGTGGTATCTCATTGTGATTTTACTTTGCATTTCCTTAATGGCCAATGATGTTGAACATGTTTTCATGTGCTTATTTACCATCTGCGTATCCTCTTTGGTTAAATGTCTCTGTATGTTTTGCCCATTTTCTAATTGGATAGTTTGCTAAACTGTGATGTTTTGAGAATCCTTTAATATATTTTATACTTTGGGTTTGTAGTTGCAAATAGTTTTTTCTTCAGTCTGTATCTTGTCTTTTCCTCTTCTTATGTAGGTATTTCCCAGAGCAAACAGTTTTAATTTTGATGAGGATCATTTGATAAAGATTCATTTTTTCTCTTATGGATCATGCTTTTGGTGTCAAGTTTAAGAATTCTTTACCTAGCCCTAGAGCCTCAAGATTTTCATTTATGTTTTTTTCTAAAAGTTTTATTGTTTTACACTTAAGTCCATGATCTATTTTGAGTTAAGTTTGATAAAAGGTCTGAGGTTTAGGTTGAAGTTTATTGTTTTGCCTATGAAGGTCCAATTCCTCCAGCAAAATTGTTTGTACTTTTGACATTTTTTTTTTAATTCAGCAAACAGTTTTGTCAGAGGCTACCATATGTGAGACACTATTAGAGAGTAAAGACAGGAGAATCAGTAGAACACAGTTTCTGAAATATCTCTTGGTGTGGTTGGGGAGATACATATAAAAATAATTTCAAAATTGTAAGTTCCATTATAAGACAGAATAACACACAGAGGAAAAGGACTTGAAAGATACAAGTGGATGTAGGCGGAGTAGGTGTAAGCTATGGCAGCAGCTTAAATGAGAGAGAAAGCAGGAGCGTACAGGCAGAAAGGGGTGAATAGATCTGAGAAATATTTATGAGGAAAATGTATCAGAGCCTCACAGAGGATGGTTTAGGGAGAAAGAAGAGTCAAAGGTAAATAGGGTGGATAGTGGCGTTATCCAAAAAGTTAGAAAAGAAGAGCAGGCTTGGATAGGAGATAATGAGTTTGGTTTTGAACTTCTTGGGTTTGAGAAAGCCATTAAACACCTAGGAGGAGCTGTCCTAGTAATCATTTTCCCATATGAAGCTAAAGTTTGTGGGAGAATTTCATGGTTGAAATTTTTTTTTAATTGCCAGAAATCACTTAAAGGTAAAAATGTTATAAATCTAGGTTATACTCTTTTATGTCAAAAAGAAAAATCATAAAATTCTAGAAGGAAACATTATGATTAATGTAAAGTCTGTGGGCTTTGGTGTACTTTAGGCCTGATTCTGAAATAGAGTCATTCTGATACAAACTGTATTTGGCTAATACAAGCTGTATTAGTCAAAAAATTTTTTTGCCTCTTCTGAACTTCAATATTCTCATCTTTGAAATGGGTGTTTTCATAACCCAAGAGCTTACAGGATTGCAAGAAGGACCATACAAGACGACAAGCCTAAAATGCTTGGCCTGTAATGAAGGTTTAGCACATGTTAGTTCCTTTATTCCTGCAAAGGAATCATTTAGTATAATGTTTTTCAAGCTATTTTTTTGAGGAGGAGAATGGTTTTGTCCAATGAAGGCTTCTATAGAACTGGAAAACGATTAAAAGCAGAGCCATCTGTCTCCTCTTTACCCAAGTTTTTTATTGAAGCAACAATGTGGAAACTTAGGGCTCTATAAAATTACTACTATAATAAGATCCTCAACTTAAAGATGAGAAAACTGTGATCTATGAAGGTAAAGAAAGTTTTCTCAAGTCACGTGATTTGCTAGAGGCAGACCCTGGTCTAAGTCCCTAGGTCACCTACTCCCGATTTCATACTTTGCTGAAATGCCATAGCACTCATAACTCCAATAATAACATTGACTTGCATGGATGACTGTGGTTACAGTTCCAAAAGAACCTGGTGTCCTAAATGTTTTTTGAGGTACGGAGGCATTCTTGTCACTTGTGGCCTCCAAAGCACCACACTGGAAAGCAAGCCTATTTTCAATAGGTATGCTCTGATATATTTAAGAAATGGGCTTTGTGTGTGCCCACTTTACATAAAAGATGATCATGATATTCTTTCCATCCTGTTCTCTTAACAGCCAGTGTTGGCAAACATTTTGTGTCTTAGCTTAGAAGATTGTGTCCTTGGGCAGTGGTTTCAAATGCAGTTACCCAGGGAACACTTTTAAATGATATGTTCTGGGACTCGATCCTTGACGATTGAGTCCGTTGATCCGAAGTAACACTTGCCGTCTTGTGTTTTAAATCTTCCCAGGTGAGAATAGCACATCTGAGAACCGTTGCTCTGTGGTTTAGCACAGGACCATTGGAGTTGCATTGCTGTTGCCCCACCGTTTCCCTTCTAGGTAAAGATTGCTTTTGAACACTTCTTAACATGTCCCAGATTTTCTCTCTAGTTCAGAACTAGAACATGTTCTGATAGACTCTTAAACAATTCCTTCCCTATCTGAGTTAGCCTATTCCCATCCATTAAACCCCTTCCTAGAATAACATCTTAGAGGCAAAAGTTGGTGTCAGTTTGGTAATGATGGCAATATAAAAGCCATCACTTATTGAGCATGCATTGTGTGGCAGATGTGTTCTTGTGTTTCGACCATATTTTCTGAGGATATAGACTTTCATTTACAACTGCTTACTCAGTATTTCAAACAGAACTCCTGATTGCTCTTTTGCCTGGTATATGTTCCTCCTCTGGTCTTCCCTCGCCTCAGTATGTTTCCAGTAGTCAACCAGGTGCTGATTGGGTGTTATTCTTGTCTCCCATTTCCCTTGACACCTCATATAACCAGTCCATCAGTAAATTCTCTCAGCTGTGTCCTCAAAATATATCCGAATCTATCCACTTCTCACCTGTCCCACCAAGAACCATTTAACCCAAGTCACTCTTACTTCTTGTCTATATTATTTTGGCAGCGGGATGACTGGACTCCCTGCTTCTACTTCTGATTCTCACGGATAGTCCTTCAGAAATGAAGGAAGAATAATCGTATAAAAGTACAAATCAGAGATAATGTCATTCATCAGCTAAAACCTTCCATCACTTCCTATTTTACTTAGGTTAAAACTCAGTGACCTTACCAAGCATTACCTATAAGTCTTACATGATCAGACATAGTCTTCTCTCTCCAGCCTCATCTCATATCATTTTATTCCTTGCCTTTCTTGCCTCTACATCACCACTGTTCCCTCAAATAAGCCAAGCTTTCACCCATCCAGGGACCTTTGCACTTGCTGTTTCCCCGGCCTGGAACATTCTTCCTCCAGAGCTTTCCATGGCGTACTCTCTCACTTCACACAGGTCTCTGTTCACATATCATCCTCAGTGAGGTTTTCCTTGCTCATTCTGTCTAATATAGCACCCTGTCCCTCTCTGTTTCCTGCTTTACTTTTCCTTGTAGGCTTTATTACTACCTGACATTGTAGCATACATTCTTTTGTCTGTTTATGGTTTCTCTCCCCCACTAGAATGTAAGCTCCACCAGGGAAGGGATTTTATCTGTCTTGTTCATCTTTCTATCTCTAGCACCTGCCTCATAGTGCTCATTAAGTATTTGATGAATGAATGAATGAATGAATGAGTAAGTATAGAAGGTGTCGCCCTTCTGAGTTCTCCTCTAGTGATGCCTTTTATTCTTGCTCCTTGGATGTACATGAAATTCCTGTAAATTTAGATGGCATATCTTGATCTCCGTCAGTCATTTTATTCATGATCTTGTTTGCCTTTTGGTACTGTGCTTTCATATTTATAAAGAACAGAGCCATTCCTAGAGCAGTTTGTCCTTAAAATACTTCACTATTATCCCTCTATTCTAAAGTTCTGGGCTTTGCATCCTGTCCTTGGCTTTGGTGCTTTCAGATTTAGATTGAAAGAGAGCTATAAAGAGGGCATACTATATTGGGTCAACAGTGCCCCCAAAGACAGGGAAATACTCCGTGTCCACTTATTATCTCTCCCAGACCTCTATAGAACCACAGGAGAGAGGGAAATGTACTTTTGTGCAGGAGGATAAAATGCTCACACTGGGACTTTCAGGCTAATATTACTTCTTACTTCTCACACTAATAATAGACAAATGGATCATTTTTCTCTCCCTTTTGTCCATGACCTCCTTGTCTGCCCTGAGCCTTCCTATAGGAATTTTTTGCATGTGTTCTATGTTTGTGGATGCCTGAAATATTAGTGCAGCTCAGCCCTCTTCTTATTCACATTAGGAGCATTTGTTTGATGACACGTAAGAGCCAACAAGTGTGGTCAAGTGCAAACAGACCCATATGTAGGTTGGGTGGAGGGGACCCTTGCAGAAAGCTAGCTCTCACCACAGCGTACCCACACACAGACCCTTGGAAGGCTGGCAGCTCTGCTGAAGTAAAATGGGCCAGCTTGCCAGTGGGCACTTTGCCATCAGAGCAGATGGGCCCAAGCAGGGGCGGGCAGCAAGGCACGCATGTCCGTTCTGGACGCATGCATATTTATCATTTGTGTCTTTCATTTACAGGAGACAAATTCTTGAACAGAAAGCCTGAGTTTATACACTAAGAGTCAGGAAGGATGAGCTCTCAGCCCTTAATTAAAACATGCCAGCAGAGAAATCAACATCTTGATCCTCTTTAAGAAAGCGTATGCAATAACTTGTTATAGACTCTCTTCAATCTCAAATTACTCATCACTAAAGGTGATGCTGTGTCTTGCTCAAGCAGTTTTTCACTTGCAAACTCACGAGATAGCCTAATTTTTTTAAAAAAAAAGAAAGAAAGAAAACCTTAGATGTAGGAGAATCACTGAATTCAATGAAATTATTGTTACCAACATAGTCCTGTTTTGAAAATATTATTAGACTTGTTTTCCATAACTATTTTTCTCTTTTTAATTTTCTTGTTTTAATAAAACAAGAACTAAATTTCATTTCTTTGCCTGCTAACTGCAGAAGGTGACTATATGGAGATAGGACTCGCTTGTAGCACAAGCTGATTTACATGTTGAAAGTCTACTTTAATATTACCTGTGTAGTGTTCCATTTGTCCAAGTGGAAAACTTGAAAAAGATAATTATAATTACTAAAATGTATGTAAATTGCTTTAGATAACTTATAAGCATGTGTCCATGTAAATTAATAAAGAACACCTCCCACAGACCCTACAGAAAATTTGTGAGTATTTCATAATCATACGTAACTTGTATGCATCACCTTTCCCTTCTTACAGTTTTCACATATATTATCTCCTTTGAGCCTCTCAATAACCTTGTGAGGTAAGTAACCCAGGTCTATTAGTCTCCCTTTGCAGTTGAAGAAACTAAAAATCATTCAGGTAAAATGAATCGAGCTCAAACTTCAAGATCATTTGTATTTTATCATGTTAACTCTGGTTTGGAGGCTATTTTATAGTGAGAAATTATCTAGTGATGGCTTCTAAATGATCATAGTCTTTTACAATCTTGCTTTCTATTTTTGATTTTACTAATTAAATCTGGCAATGAAAACTTACAGGGAACCCTATGTGTCAAGTGTCTAGGTCATTGATTGCAAAGTCAGCATTTTGGAGCAGCTGGTTGTCTTCTGTTTATGTTTTTGACAACAGTACAGTCCTCTAGGGCCTTGAACTTAGGCACTGTGTTGCACAGCATGTGTTAAATTATTGAATAAACACGAAGATGGTTGTTCCTGATCTTTAGTTTACTATTTTCTTTATCATTCCTCTTGGAGATATTAAAACAATATCATTGCTCTAAAAAACTTTGAGTTGAAACCTATTTTGCATTTTGTTTTACAAATGGTGACTTTTGTGCAAAATAACAGCAATAATTAGAACTCTGTAGTATATTGCTGTGTTCTGTGTCCAATATGAAATTATCTTTGCAAAAAAATATAAATTTTCATTTTTTACTACTTTGTAATTTTTTTCTGAGCTGGAAATACTATGTTCTTATTTTGACATGCTACAAATAACATGACTTAATTACTATTTCCATTTATCACTAAAAATTACAGATTTTTGCTTTTGGACATGAGGCTGATAATGCAATTTTCTAGTTTTGAGAACCCATCAAAAAATCTTTTGAAAGTCAGCTCACTTAAACACAGAAAACCACTCTCCTCATGAAGCTTGTTAGGATATCATCTGACTCCTATTATAAATAGCCTGCTTGAAGAGATAACAATAAGTTAAATTACAAACTGTTTTCCAAGTAATTGATACCCATTACTGGATTTGAGCAGAGCAAAGTTATTTTTTTTGGTGGTTGGTGCTCCAGTATGAAAAGACAGTGTGCCTTTTCTAGCACCAGTGGCTTGCAGAAAAATTATATTTAAAAAAAAACACTTTGTAGAGACTTTTAAAAAGGTTTATACATTTCTTAGAACCTAAAAGAAAAATAATCCAGGAAGCCGTGACAGCCCAGCCATTTGTGTATGACGGAGAACCAGATTTAATCACTTGTGCAGAGAGCCGAGCACTCAAGAGCAAATGAGTTGGGGGCATCCAGGAGCGGTACGTGAAAGATGAATTATAGCATGTGTTGGGTGAGAGCTAAAATTCTAAAACCCACTAATTCCTTAATTCTGCCTTGAGGTCATATAAAGGAAATGATTAAATGCAAAACATACTCAAGGTGACAAATTTCTGAAAGAAATGAGATTTGATGTCAGCTTTATAGTACATATGGAAGTAGCCATTCTTGTGAGTACTGATGTGGAGCTCTTTGTTGTTCAACTCTATGAAGTCTGCATGACTGTTCCCCGAGGAAAAATGAGCAAAGTGGGAGTGAATTAGCATTCCATTCTCTAGGGCATCAGGGGGTCCAGTGGTTCAGGCAGACCCACAGCATTTACTTCTATCCTCCAAAAACATGGGAAAATCTGCTGAATAACTGGGGCAGAAATGCCATGTCTCTGCTACCGTTCCTTTCTCCACTGCTCTTCAGACTCTTCCATCTTTAACCCTATTTCTACTCACTCTCTGCCTTTTATTCAGCTTTACTTCTTCCTTTTGTCCTCTGCTGCTCTTCCAGCTCCTTCTGTGAGTCTTGCAATTCATCAGTACCTGCCTTACACTGTTCGGAATGTGCTCTATCCCTGCTTCGGGGAACATTTAGACCTTTGGTTCTTAAGTTTTGAAAAAGGCATTGTAAGACCAGAGGTTCTTCTTTGTCCATCAGATCTTTTGTTAAAGGAAAGCATATTCAGCATCAGATTGTTTCATAGCAAGGAGTTCCAGTATTCAGATAAAGCCACTCTCCTGATGCTGAGTGGTAAAACTAGAAATAAATAATTCCTCAACTATTTTATTGATCCAGAAAGAGCCAATAGGTTTTCCAAGAATCCAGAGATTGTGACCTACTTGGACATAATGAAAACAGAAAGGAAATAGATTGGTCAAGGTGTCTTCCAAGAATTTTAAATTATCCACGCATCTATTTTCTCATTTAAGTATTTACCCTGCCTGTGAATAGATTAGCATCATTTTCACATCACAGAACCGAAGCAGGACTCAAGGGCCCTGTTCCCTAGCTCAGTGCTCTTTCTTGTAGGTTACTCAGTGTCATAGGATTTTAAGGGTGGGTCCATCCTTGAACCCATAACTCCTTTGGAACACTGAGTTATACTCTTTAGCAGAATGTTTGCTAGGCAAACATTAATAGAAAGGAGTGGTTGGTGATACATGATAAAAGAACATGGTCACACATGTTCTGGTTAGAAATCAAAGATCCATTATTCACCTGGGCTTTTGCTGTTAGACTCTTGAAAGATTAGCAAAATTTTATAAAATTTTGTTTCACACAAAGGAAGTGAGAGACTTAAAGAGAAATAGTTGTGATTTAATGAATTTCGTCTTCTAGGTTGTGCTGTTGTTAACACTCTTTAGGCTAAAGTTATTTTTAAAATACAGTGACTTGAAAACACTTTTAGATGGTATTACAGTGTCATGGTTTGGACCAGGGACTCTAGACCCACACTGATTGAGCTCATATCCTCTATTCAGACCCTCATTGGTTGCATGCTGTAGGGCAATTAGCTTCAAAATCTTCATCAGTAAAATTAAGGATAATAATGGTACCTACAGCAAGTGTTGTACTGAGTATATGTATGTTAAATGTAAAATACTGAGAACAGTTCCTGGAGCATGTTAAGCTAAGTATTACCTATTACTATCAGCATTAATCAAGAACAGAAAACTGCCATATCTCTATAGTTACATCATCAAAGAAATATTAATTCTAATAATAGGAATCTGTAAAATTATAGTTTGGAAGAACTGTACTTCATAGAATGGAGTGAATCCTATGCAGATAATATCTGCTTATCCCCAGCATGAGAAGTTGGCCCTTCTACTTATTTAAGAATGTGTAATTTGTGGGTTTTGTCCATTCTTGAAATTTTGATGTTTTCTCAATGAACAAGAGAAGAGAAGCCAATGCTGTGGAAGCTACTTATTTTTCCTTGGTGTGCTTTTTTGATTTCAATTTGTAATACATCATTTCACCTGTGTATTTTGTTTTCATCTGTAAGAGGCTCAGGGAAAAATTTTCAATGTTGGGATGATCTATTGGTGCAACTAATAAGGAACAGACACTGAAATCTTAGGCAGATCCTCATGAGAAGCTCTCCGTGTTTTTGTGTTATTTTTCTTAGGCTTGCTATTTTTTAAACACTTGGCTGTCATTTTTTCCCACTCTCCTTTCTCTCTCCACCTATCCTTCCTACAATTCCTTGAACCTCCTTTTTCTCATATGCAGATGATTGGATGTATGTGTACATGGAAATGTGGTGTGTATATGTGTGCATGTGTGTTGCTACTCTTTGATCTAGTAGGTAAGATCTTTCTGCTAAAGGAATCCAGCAGTAAGACAGAGTAGACAGGAACTCAAAAGGTCATTTAGTCAAATCCTTTTATCTCAAGTCATGTTTCCCACAAACTAAAGAGAATTGTCTACTCATCAAGAAACAGATTTCATATCTTCCCTTAGTCCCATACAAAAGGGTATTTTTAGTGGTTTACCAGATGCTGCCAAAAGTTAATAAAGAATGGTATTTTAATAGTAGACATTCTAGATATAGAAAGAAACCTCAGCAAAATAAGACAATGTTTCATTTTGTTTGTATTCGAGGCCCTGTGCTTCCCACACTAAAGGTGAAATCATTTAAGTGGCCAAACAAACCTGTATTTAGAGTTACAAAATATGTTGAGATATCCATGAAGATACATTGTTACTAGTTTAATTTTTTCCAGTTTTGTTACTTTGTATATTTGATCTGCCATTTTTTTAAAGGTTATTTTTATTCTATGGAGCAAAAAAAAAAAAAGCCAGAAAAGCAATTCTGTAGAGCCAAGGGCCTAGTCCAAGGTCAGAAAAAATCATTGGAAAGACAGATATTGGAACACCCAATTTTCAGTTATTAAACTGTTACTTAAACCACTAAGCTATGATAAATGAGTCCAGATACTGCAGTTAAACAAAATCCCAAGCTTTGCTTGAACCTGCATTAAGCTCAACAAAGTCACCTATCTGGGGAAATTCTCTGTGAATTCCTTCTTAAAGTGAAGTTTCTTAGGCCTCTACTGTCCATTGAAAGTGCTTTTATGCCCAGCCTTTAGCAGAGTATTGCAGAGGAGTGTTACCTCCTTTTGGATTACACAGGAATGTTAATATACCTGCTACTGTGGTTGATTTATTATTTCATTCTATTTTTATTTCCCATTTTAATGAGTTATAGTCTCCATGCTTCTGTCTTAAAGACCCATCTGTTTCTAATACACGGTTGCTAGGAAAGCATGCCCTTGAAACCTGGATTTCTTCTACAACTATTATGCGTTGTGCAAGACCTTGAAATTAGACAATTGACTGAGCTCGGGGAACTTCTGCCAAATCTATTAGAATTGATTGTTAGAGTTACTTGGAACTGAAGAAGGGTATTAACTTGATGGCTTGTAGTTTGTTCCATTAAAAATTCTAGAATTGCCACTCCGGATGGTATTGCCTACCCCAAACAGATAGTCATGAGTTATGCATATTAGCTCACATAAAGAGAGTGTGACTACACAACAGAACACGGGAGTTATAGTAAAAAAAAGTCACAGAAGTAGTGCTCTGTTAGTTTCATCTTCAGGGGCACCAAATATATTCATATATTCCTTCTGATTTAAATAAAGCTAAGTAAATGATTACTTATACTCTGGATAACTATAAGAATTTTAGGTTGAAATGCTTTCTAAAAGAAAAGCACTACCCAGAACTAATGCATTAGTGCCACGTTTCATAATGAGATTAGTCGTCTGGGGTACAGGGCCTGCTATGTTGTCTGGAAAAAAAAAAATCTTCCATCATCAGGCTTTATTGTATCCCTAAATCAAACCACCAATTGTGTAGGTGCTTTTGTTCTTTATTTTTTCCTTGAATATGCCTATATTTTCCTTGAAAATGAGAAAAGAGAGACTATGGCTCAAACTTGAACTGATGGTTGAAAGTTTGCCATATTTCCATGGTTGATATCTGTGACACCATTTATGTTGTCACATCCAATACCTAATTCCAACCCTACTCACTCACCTGCCCCTTCTCTGTAGGTCATAGCCATCACAGATTGTCTTCTCTGATCTCCCTCATAAGCATGAGTGACAATGTGACACAGGTCTAGGCACTGAGATGTAAGTGGCTGTCCACTGGCACTGCCTGTGCTCCTGTTCTTTTCATCCTACTCTGATGAACTGCAGAATTAGTAGAGCTGCAGCAGCCACTATGTCACTATGAGGATAAGACCTAAAAGATCTTGGGGACATTAAATCCAACATGTTTGAGCAGCTAAACCCATAATAGTGATTGCTTACTTCTACAATTCTTGTTATATGCTTTTTTAGAACTTTATAGATTTATATAGACTGATTATGCCCTCTGTCCTTCATCCTATTAATTATGATGGTATAACTTCTTTATCATCAGAAGTACTGATTCATTCATCCATTCATTCATTCACTGCATTAGAGTATATGATTGAAGTGTCAGCATATAATGTGGCAAGATAAACTTAAATTTTAATAATGAAGAATATAAGGCAAAGGGATATAATGGTAGAAAAATAAAATAATCCCAAAAGAACACAAAAGTATGTCTAAAAGTTTCATATTTTTTTTAGCGATCAGAAAAAAAGTTTGGCTCAAGCTTCCCAGCATCCAGTGCAAAGGAGTGCACATGAAGAATTATACAATTCACAGTGTCCGTAAGAGAATAACAAACCAGTTGCTTAGCAGAAAGCCAACTGCTACTGACTAGGAAATGATAGAGACATTTTCCTCATGGACAGTCACAAAGCGGTTCTTGTGTACTGTAATGAACAAGAACTTCATACAGTTACATTTTTATAGGCTTTTTGTTCTTAGACTGCCTCTTAACATAAGCTGATATTACAGAGCCAAATTGCACGTTAGTAAAAGCAACTTTGTAAGTCGCCAGTATGATGCAATATAAATTCACAATTCTGTGAAAGTCTGATTTAATCCAGGTTAGAGCTAAGAGTATTTAGAAAAACGGAATGTGAGAATATGCTTCAAAAGTATTTCAGTTCTCTCAACCAAAGTTTTGATAATTATTAAGAAACAGTGAGTCATAAAATATTTTTCATAAATATAACTGTGAGGGGCTTTCCTGGCTTCTCTGAGTAGATAGATGAGACAATGTGTTCTTCTCTGTGAGATTATATAGGAAGGCAAGAGCTGTGTAGACCACCTTAAGCTACTTAATCCTTGAGCAAACGCTTGCTGATGGTGGTGGTGTGCACTCCTGCTCGTGGATGATGGGGTGGAGCTGGCCGACCAGCCCCCATCTGCCAGGACAGAGCAAGTCCCACAATGGTCAGTCAAGGCCAATTCTCAGAACGAGAATGTGAACATCTTCATCAAGGCCGATTTATCCTAATTTGGGACATTAACGAATGTGACACTTCAGTAAAAGTATTAAGTCTTTCAAATGGTCCTTTTAGTCCTCTCAGTTCATGCTCCATTATTCTAGATTCTTCTGGTATTTACTCCAGTTCTTTTTCTTTCTCCTTCAAGGAAAAATGAAATCATTCTGATATCATGAAATTATAGTGTATTCATCACTTGGAAATCTGTCTCCAAATCATTGTTAGTCTCTTCTCACAAATACTCTTTTCTTTCTTCAGTTACCCTATATCCATCCCCACCCCAACCCCCATTTCTCCCTTTTATTGTATTATCATATGTGGAAAAACAAAATTAATAATTCTATATGACCACTGACAGTCATAGCTAAATTGCTGGGAACTTATCAAGTCCCCAAATCTATGCTAAGCACTTTTGCCTATATGAATATTATGTCATTTAAGCCAGTTAATGATGCTTTTAAAAAGAGAACTATTTTTATCCCAATTTTACTGATAAGGGAAGACTGCTTGAAGTCACACTGCAGAGTAGAGCCAGAATTCAAACTGTCTGATCCAGTGCATTCCACGCTTAGCCACTCTGCACCCTTCCTTCTGGAAGCCCAGCTGACAACCAAAGTAGAAAACAAACGTTCTTTGTCACTGTTACCAAGGATTTAGCAGGGAATGCCTTCTCCTAATATATCAGCAGCTCCTGGTCTCCTTACGCTCTCTCCCCTGGCCTCCACTCCCAGTTACAATCGACGGCATTTTTCAAGTGTCAAATTGGATGTTTCTGTGCAATCATACAGTAGCTGGAACTTAAGAAAGTTATTTTTCTGTAAAGCCACTGATGTGAGGTAGAGGTGATTACACAGTCACTTGGGTCAAGAGATTAGTCTGAATGGGAACACATTATTAATTAAAAGTAAAGAAGGACACACTGGGAACACTGGTTAGCTGAAAACCTCTTACTTCGTCTTATGAATTCTGTGTTTTGACCCTGAGTATAATTCATGTAATTCATGAGGCTTTATTGGAGGCATCATGACCTAACGCTATTGAAATAAGCAGAGGTCAGGAGATGCAGATTCCAGTCTCACTTTCACTGCCTGACTGTGTGACTTTAAGCTGGACACTGTTTCCTTACCTCCCTCATAGAAACATTCATAATTTTGCTAGGACTTCCTGTTGCATTAGCGTTTTGAAGGTGTGGTTAGATAAGCCATTTTTTTCCTTTGAAAATTTAAAACTATGCCATTAGTAAATGATAGAAGTATTTTACTCTCTTTTTATCTTACATGTGCACATCCATTGCCCAGTTTATGACTTTCTGCTCTTTTTTTTAACGATCACTTCATTCATTGGTCTATATTCTATGTAAATTACTCAACTCTGAAAAATGCAAACACAAAATAGTTAATAATTAAGACTCTATAGACAGAAAGTTCAAGGCAGTTTGAATGCCTTAGCTGGTTTCGGTACAGTTTTTTGAAATAATCTTAATTTATTGTTCTCTGTCCTATCAGTTCAGAATTTTAAATCATTTCTGACTTCAGTTTCAAGAATTTTCAAAAAGCATCTGAAAAGCTCTGAAACAGAGAAAGATAGTACTTTGTTTCCACCTTATTTTTAAATAGCCAAATGGAGAATTTTTTCCCTTCCCGTTAAAAATCCCCTCCCTCAGAACTGAGAAAAGAACATGACAATCTTCAGCCAGAAGGTTAAATCCTGTCAATAGAGGGCCTTTCAGGGAAGTGTCCAAAGATCATGAAGAATGAAAATGCCTTCTCGACCATTTAATTTAATTTAATTTAATTCAAACAGCGTGCAGGAAATAACCCCTAGGTGCCGCCTGTTATTGTAAAAGGCCCTCTGGGGACTGCAAAGGTGACATATAGGGCACCCACCTCCTCTTGGTGGACAGTGCAGTGGGAGAGAAAGATGCCTGCATAGGTGATCCGCAACAGGGGACGGGCACTGGCTGAGGGAAGAAAGAAGACTTAAATTAATTCTGACTAGGGCATTTTAGCAGGCTTCACTGAGGAGGTGGGAGCATTTAACCTGTTTCTGGGAAAATGATAAAGGGGAAGAAAGCCACCAAAAAAAAAAAAAAAAGTGCTAGCATTTGGGTGCTTTTGAGGAACGGTAAAAAGACAAGTCAACTGGATTGTAGTGTGGAAAGCCACTAGAAGGTTCAGTTGAAGGCTCAGATTGACAGTGTAATTCAGAATTTGGAATCCACTGCCTGCAGTAGGAAGGGTTGTGTTTTGTTTTGTTTTAGCAATTAACATTTGGAAAGGAAGCTTTGTTTTTATACCCAGTCCCTAGTCAGTGTTACTGCCCCTTCTCTAATCTGATAGGACCTTGTGCATATCAACAAAAATAGTATGGAAACCCTCTGACAGCCAGAACTGTCTGTTTCTGTATTAGCAGCATCTAGCTAGTATGCTAGGAGGTGGGGGGGGGGGTTTGCTTTATATACATTCATGGAATTAATGCATTTAAAAAATTAAAAGCTATGTGGTCAGGGTTGTGTTTTAGGCAGAGAAATTGGGGGACAGTACATAGGATGGAATGGAAGGTGGAGAGGTCAAGAATGGTTGAACACAGGGAGAATTTTTGTAGCCTTCCTGGGAGGAAGGAAGAAAAGCCTGAAGCAGGATATTGCGGATGCCATTTGGATAAGATTTGGTGATTTCTTGGGTTTGGGATCAAGGAGAAGTGATAGGGGGAATGAAGATTTCTTGAAGTTTTCTGGCTTATGTAACTGGAACTAACTCTGCCATTAGCTAGATAGATAACAGAATAGAAGGAGCAGGTCTGGGGAAGACATATGACAGAGGGAGAGGATGAATGCTACTTTGGATATGGCGAATCTGGGGTTAGCACATCAATGGCTACCACAGCATTAAGTCTCTATTACTTGTATAAAGTGAAATCAAAGCTAAGTAATAGAATTCAACCACCAAAATGCATGTTGCTTATTTACCTACAACATGTACCAGATGCTTTTCTAAGCATTTTATACATATATGTGCTCATTTGATCCTTAAATAATGCAATAAATCGAGCATTACAATTACAACTCTTTTATGATGAGGATATGGAGGCCAGCAGAGGTTATGTAATTTGCTCAAGTTCATGTAGTTGCTAAGTGCTGGAGCCAGGATTAAAACTCACATAGACTAACCAAAGGGCTTGGGCTCTCCACCTCTCTATAGTACCATAATGCAGGAATGCAGGATGCTTACGTTGGTGAAATAATTTGGGAGACTTTGGGAGATGTCAAAAATAGACTTACAATCTCATTGATCAAAATACACAGAGTGGGAGATGAACATGCCTACCAAGTGTAATGACCCCGTGTCTGCCATCTTCCACACTGATTAAGTATCAGCAATTAACCTCTGCTAAGTCTAGCTGCTAGCTCTTGAATCTGTGTAACTGGGACCAGAGGGCAACCATCCAAAAATAAAAATGGCTAAAACAACTTTTTAGTACACCTCTCTGTAGAAAGGTCACCAAAGGCTTGAGTTGAAGTGTTGTAATTTATTGACTCATTTGCAGCATATGTTTTCTGAAAATTTGGTCTTTTTTCTCAAGGGAAAAAAGACAGAAAGCACAGAAAGCATTATAGTGAGAAAGAGAAATCTGAAAATGTACGTGGTATATACCTAAACCATTCAATATGTAAATATCTGATCCTGTTCTGGATATTATCTCAAAAGATCTTGATTGAAGCACTCTGTGGTACAGATGAAAATCTGATGACAATTGTTCTAAAAATAGGCCAGGGCTTTAGCTTTTCTGTGTTCCTTAAACTTGGTGAGGCATTTTTGTTTGGATTCTGCAGGAGCAATGTGAATGGCTTTGAGAAATCAATATATTTTAAGGAGAATAAAGATTTGCTTGGTTATTCATTTTCTAAGACCTTAACCATTTTGAAACTCAGTTTCCATAGGACAGAGTAGGAACGGAAGGGACTTTAAAAACACACTTTTTATTAAGATAGTTAATTATTAATAACTAGTGCTTTAAGAGAACATTTTTCTTTTAGAGAAAGGCTTTACATATCACAACAATATATATCCTAGGTAAAGAAGCAAAATACAAGTAGGTCCCATCAGTTCAGCATCTGCCTTGCCATCATACCAAGAACAGTATGATCTGTTAGATATACTGATACAGACGTGCTGGAAAAATATATTATCCATTTGAAAGGGTGTTTGAATATTAGAAGAGGGCCAAGAATGGATTCCTTCCCTTCACTCCCACTTTCTTCCCTCCCTCCCCACTCTCTCTCCCGCTTGTGAATATTTGAGTGAGTCCTAGGTTGAGATCAGATCAGTGACACTGCAGTGGCTCTCTGCTCACCAGCAAAATCTGCGCTTTTGAGTGCATGCTTCAGGAAGTGGAATTGAAAGCATCTCCAGTGAGGGGTCATTTTCACTGAGATTTCCCTTCAGATTTTAACTATTTATAAGCAAGAAATGTTTGGTGTTAGCAATTTTGCAAAAATTGCTCTTTATTGTAATCTAAAGCATCCAATAGGTGAAGACTGTCCTGGGATATGTTTCAGTAACTATTTATCCACAATTAAAAGGGAAAAGTGAAATTAATGGTAATTTGACTATTGTGTCAGTTACAGGAAAATAATGTGTAGTTGTCTATGTCAGTGGTTTCAGAATTGACTTTTCCATTTTTTCTCTATATCCTTTTATTTTCAAACTTCCTTCACAGCCTTCCTCTTGGCAACAAGCACACCTTACCGGCTAAGGATTAAGTATTACCAGTTACCAAATCAATCACCAAGGGAGCTGCCAGCTTCTGAATTAGTTGCTTGTCCTGTCCCCTTTCCCCTTTTTCCTTTAATTCCACCCACCCTCATTCCCTTTGTCAATTACTGAGGATGGTGCAGTGTACTAAAAAGATTTCCCAAAGAGTTGTCACTGGTTTTGAGGTTCGATCCACATTCAGCCATGAACAAGCAGTTGAGATTTGTCATATCATGTGGTTCTCACTTTCTTCATATGTTGAATGAAGTGGTTGCGTTAGATAACTCTGAATTTGCTTTCAGCTTTCAAACATTCAGTCTTTGTCTGGAGTCAGGCATAAAACTAATCTCCCTGAATCCCTATCCCTCATCTTTTCCAGTTAAATATTCCTATGTGGCTATTCAGACCTCTGAGTCAAGTAACTTTGTAATTTTTAAGCCTGTCAAACCCAAAACCTCTCTTTAAAACAATATTTTGTTATGTCCTATGGTCTCCTGAAATAAAATTTATGGGTAACACAGACTATTTACAAACAGAATGTCAACATAATCCTCTAAGTGAAACATAAAGGAGAAATTAAAAAATAATAATTTAGGATAAAATACTATGTATTTCAACATGTAAAAGCTCAGACCTCACTACATAAAAAATATTAAGGTGCTTGCACCTGGTCATAGACTCACCATGGATGTGGCAGCCACTAGTACAGATTGTGATGTGTTTATATTAATACAAACACATTAGATTATTGACTTAAATAACACCAATGGATTGCTGTTGATATGATTTTGAATCTAGGTAGGCTGGTACCATTCCTGTGTTTTCAACTATTAATATTTCCCTCTATTATTGAGACTTATTCCAGTCACTTAAATAGTATATTAAAATAATGCTATTTTTGCTGAGTAAATTCATTTTACTGTTATAATGCTTTGAAAGGTTTAAAATAATGTGATTGGGAGCATGAAAAGTCAGAGCAGTTCTCGGTTGTGAAACATTATCCCAAGCACGTGGGCAGAACGTCAAATATCTTTGATCCTTGACCACTAAATCCAGAATTCAGTATTTTAAGTACAAGTAGCACAAGATTGTGTTCTCATGATAAAGATTTAAAAAATGGACATTTAGAGAGTAAAATGATCTTCCTTCACTCTTCTAACAGTTCCTCTCTTCCTCAAAAATTAGTTTGCTTTTCCTTCTTTTTGCATTTCAAATTTTCTGCTTCTTTTTCTAAGAATTTATGAATAAACACACATATGCATAATTTTATAACAAAATGGGCTGTGAAATACATACATTTTCCCATTATTTACTAGATTTATTGGCAATTTTTTCATACTCCAATATATGGACCTTTCCCATATTTAATGGTTGCCTAATAAACCATAAATACATGCTTATAATTTGTAAAATCCTTCTCCTATTGATTTATATATTATTTGATTCTAATTATTTAAACAAAAAAATGTGTATTTGTTTTCCTTGAACAAATGTATTCATATTCATTGCCAACTTTTTTAATGGGTTTCTGGAAGTAGAATTTTACTTATACTACCAACATTTCCTCTAAAATGATTTTCCAAGTAAATTTGCAATAAGACATGAGTGTGCTATATTCTTATTCCTGAACCATCAATACATGTATATTGATCCTTTTAAGTATTTTGTCAATATGATCTGTAAAAAATGATAGATCATTGTTTCAAATTCCATTTACTAGTGATATTTAATATCTTTTCATTTCTTTATTGGATATTCATATTTCCTTTTTACAAATCTTCCTTTTGTCCTATTGAGTTACTTCCCTCTCATTGTGGTACTTGTTTTACTTTACTACAAACACATCCTCTGTATTTAGTCTTATATCTAGGAAACAATTCAATTTTCTATCATAATAAAGTGTGGATATTGTCTAATTTGGGTTTCTTTCTTAATTGCCAATGAGAAATATGTACTACCCATTTTCTAAATTAATTAAATAAAAACCCATATACCAAATTACCCTCTTCTCTTTGCTAGAACAATAATATTCATAATGTTTATGAAAAAGTGGTCAAATATATCAGAGCTAAAATATTCTCTTTTGTTGAATAGCAAATAATATGGGAGGGGAAGGAAGAAAGATGATACAGGTGCCTTTGTTGAGTTTCAGTCACAGAGATAAAGGAAGTCAGCCAGCTGCTCTTATAATAGCAGCGTGACATGGAAAACTGAAAACAAAAATGCAGGGACGATAAAACAAATATATTCTCTCCTGTGCTCTCTTGAAGTCAAACTCTTTTCTATAAACTATCAGAACAACTTGCTATTGCCAGCTACACCTGTCTAAATTCATATGACTAATACAGCAAAACCATGTCCTTTTTAATTTTTGAAATGCTAGGTTTTAAACTCCTTTAGCTAAAGGGCTTAGACAAATTTTTACATCACACTAAAGTTACTGTTAACTCAAAATATGAATAGCTGGTACATTCTTAAGGCAATAGAGTCCATTCTTAATTTTCTATCAACTATCTTTCTC
This sequence comes from Eulemur rufifrons, assembly GCF_041146395.1. NCBI lineage: Eukaryota > Metazoa > Chordata > Mammalia > Primates > Lemuridae > Eulemur > Eulemur rufifrons. The sequence goes on along the minus strand of NC_090987.1, from coordinate 31,440,844 downwards.
TTTGTTGCTGACATAGCAAGCATAACAATCTACAGGGAGAAAATTTGTAATGCTGAAAATAATACGAATATCACAAGAAAAGTCACAAAGGCACCACTCCAAAGCAGTTTTTTTAAAAAGAAGAAATTTAAGAAAACTCTCTAATATTGGTATATTAGAAAACAATGCTGATTAAAAATATAAGATACCATGTTTTACAAAAGCGAAACTCTAGCAAGCACATTTACAACACCATATTCCCCACAAAGCAAGTTACAGTGCTCAGAAATTTACCTAATGCTTTTAAATTCTGAAATTTGGGGCACCTCAAATGTGATAAATGCAGTAAAATAAGAAAGAATGGTGATAGTACAACAGAGGGAGGATAGGTCTGAGGCAAAATTAACAATAACCTGGAAGTATAATTCTCGATGACTTTAGCACGTAGTTGGGATCCAGTAAAGGGGATGATGGCATGGGGAAATGAAGGAAAAGCCGGCTTAAGCTTTCATAGAGAGGAGGAGAGGGAGGTAGGTTAACTCCAGACTTTGATGAAAGTTTATAAACTCCAAAAAGTACATTGTAAATTTATGAGTAATTATTAGAAGATTATAAATAGGATGCATAACTTTAGAATCATTAGAGGGAAAAAAAAAACAGAATAAAGATAAATTGGTTAGTTTGTAAAATGATAAGAAAGAGGCACAAAGAAAAAAACAAGAAAGTATGAGAAATATAAAAAATTGATGTGAGGAGTAAATGCAAACTGTCGACAATCACAATAAATCTGGATAATTTAATTAAATAATTAAATTATTTGAGATATGATAAATAATCTGAATTTTTCAGTCTGGGTAAGTAGCTCTATGCTATTTAATAAGAGCTATGCTCAGCAAAATGGCAAATAAAAGTTGAAAACAAAGGGATAGACACAGGTATACTAGGCAAGTGCTAAAAAAAGAAAGCAATTTTGGCAATTTCAATATCAAATTGTTGGGGCAAATTCTCAGGTCCCAGCCCAGGCCTACTGAAATAGACATGGGGTTGAGGCCCAGCAATCTGCAATTTAATAAACTCTCTAGGACAATGTGATGCCTGTTCAGTTCTGGAAATCACTGTTTTATATGTATCCTAGATCCCAAATTCCATCTCTGCAAATTGCTGTAGGATTAAAACAAAGGCCATACAATCACAGAGTATTTCTCTAAAGTGGAAATTGATCCTTCATCCTAATAAAACGCTGTGAGAACTAAGCGCAACTTTTACATAGAGTCCTTAAATACCCATGGTTAAGTGGATGCTAACCACTAGAATCTCTACGTAAGTCAGCCTGCTTGGGTTCAAATCACAGTTCTCTCACTGAGTTTTATGATCCTAAGCAAGTTAACAACCTAACAACCTGTCTTTTTTTAATTTCCTCATAGACAGATAGAAAATAAAAGTATCTGCATGAATGTGGGGAGGATGAAATTTGGTAATCCATTTAAAATACTTAGCCTAATATCTGGTACATGGTAAATATCTCATACATGTTCTTTGCTATTTTTTGGACAACATTTACCTCATACAGAAATGAATTCCTTATGATCTGAAGACCTAAACTTAAATCTATATAAGCATCATAAAATAATACATAATTGTAGGATTACAGACTTGGGGTAGAAGAGACCTTCCTAAGAAAAGATGGCAAACCCAAAACCCACAAAGGAAAAGATTGAGAAATTTGCTTATTTAGACATTTAAATTTTCTCAACACAGGGACACAAAGAAAAGCAAAACAAACACCACACTGAGAGAAAAATAACTCAATAGAACAAAAGAGAGATTTATGAAAAGGAAATATTAATGGCCAGAAAAGAAATGAAACAGCATTATATGTCACTAGTAAATGCAGTTCAAAACAATGAGCTGTCAGTTTTCACAGATCAGATTGGCAAAATATTAAAAAAGATCAGTAATATGCACTATTGGGAAAAACCATTTTAGAGGAAATGTGGGGGGTATCAGTAAAATTTCACTTCCAGGATTCCATTTTTTAAAAAAGTTGGCAATGAACATGAAGATGTTTGTCCAAGGACGACAAGTATACATTTTGAATTCTAAATTTGGGTTCACAAAATTTTATTCTAGTTTCTTAAAGTTAATTTCAAAACAAAGAAGACTACCGTCAGTTGTACACTGGAATTTCATGAGCTATCAAGGCATGGTGGTTGACTGACTTGTTAATTTAGAAAAATTGGAGGCAATCTGTATTTACAAGTTTCTTTCAAGTAATCTAATGAAAGGTCAGGAATCAGACGTTCCAGGCAGCCCAGCTCAGTGTGATTAAGGCTGTCACTGTGGCGGGGATTTCATTTCTGTTAACATGACTACTGTTGCTTTTGGCCTATGGAAGTAGTCACATTGTTTGCTGCATTGATCTTGGATCCTACAATTCCTAGATTTAGGAATCCCGTGAATTGGAATATATTGTCTATACTTTTTAAAGTTATAACATATCAACCCTCAAAAATGTTGCATCTACTTTATATCCTCTTCAAAAATATTTTTTTTCTTTTTAAATTACTGTTTTGCCTGATTAAATTAATTGATGATGCTATATGCTTTTAGGACCACTTAGAACACAAACACTCAAGCCACAAGATTCTATGTAGCTTTTAATGATTGAAATTAATGTTTGTTTCTGATTCCTCTTGGCTACAGTAAAAAAAGAACCATTATCATTTATATGATTTTCATTGTATGAAGCATATAAAATATACTGAATCTGTATAGGAAGAAAAATTTATCATAAAATACAATCTTACTAAAGACTATAAAATGGACACTCATGCACTGAATGGACAGTGACCTTATCAACATCCCTACAATGTATGCATTATCAGGGTCTATAAAACAATAACAAGTATCATCTTTAAACAATATTTAAGGCACCTTAAATATTAAAGTATATAGCTAAATAAAAGAGGACCTACGGGAAGCCAAGAACATATGGCCTAAGTATACCCTTTATGATAGTCTAGTTTAATCCATGGGGAAAATCTGGATTGTTCAGGCAAAACATAAACAATCAGGAAGAAAAAATAGATTATGTTCTATAAATACTGCTTCTCTACACCAGACTTATGAAAGTTCGAGGTTATATTATGGCCATTGTGCATGTTTAACACATCAACAGTTTAGTTAGCCACATTGATTCTTGAAATTAGAGTCTTAGTCTTTACAGAAGCTCTTCTGCATTTATAACTGACCTGAAGACCTGCTAAGCCAACTTAAAACTTGTTACTGGATTCAATGAAATTAACATTTTTATGAGCTGTGAAAAGTAGGTTATGTAGTAAAACATAATATTGTCCAGTATTGAGAACCAAATGGGACTTTAAAGGCATTGTAAAATGTTAATCTTTTTTCTGTCTCAAAATACCATAAAACTACCTCCATAAAAAGTTCAGTTGTGAAAATAAAATTTTACATATGACAAAAGTAAGACCATTTTACAAGTTAAGTAATGAAACCAATGTAGTAAACATCATTTTGATTTTACTTTAAACTCTTTTGTTACATGACTTTTTATAATGTCACTCAAATTTAAATCCTGTAAAGAAAGGACAAAATTATTATATTAACTATATTAATTAGCAAGGTTTCATAGAATATAATGATGTCAACATTTAAAATATAGGTATTGAAAAGTATCTATGATTATTCATTTATTTATTCATTCACCAAATATATTCAAAGCAACTACCATCCTAGAAATTTATTCTAGTGGAGATCAAATCAAACAAGTACACAAAACATATAAACACATACACATTCAAATATTGATAGATATATATATTTTGAAAAGGCAAATAATTGTATGGAAAGTGACCACAGGCACTATTTAGATAAAATAGTCAAGAAATGCCTTTCAGAGCAAGGACCTGAATGAAAAGTGAGAATAAATCATCTGGTCTTATGGGAGAAGAGGATTCGTATTTGCAAGAATTCTTGAATCAAGAAAATGTTCAAATTTTTCAAGAAACAGAAATTCTTGTGTCAACATAGCAGGGTGAAAAAGAAGAAAAGAATAAAAGGAATTGAGCAAGAAGTAAGGACAAGAGCGAGTTCAGGTATCCATAGCCAATGGTAAGACATTTGAATATTTTTCTGAACTGATGGGAAGCCCTTGAAGAGAAAACAAGTAGTGTTGAAAGTCCACTTACAGTTATAATATAGAAAGAGAATAAGCAGAGATTAAAACCTTTAGCAAATAAAGGAGGTGACCAAAGCTGGAGATAATTGTGCCAGGAAATGTGTTTGGTGCTAAAATCTGATGGCACATGCGGCAAAGGAGATGAGTTGTTTGTTTCTAAGAAGGGAAGGAAAAGGGCCTGGAAGAGGCAGTGAGGGATAAGTTGAATATTTGTGGCAATCTGGGCCCAGGGTTGAGGGATATATTCTCAAAGGGTAATCATTTCAGCTAGAGCAAGAAGGTGATGGGAACATTCAAAAAGGAGGTTAAAATATAAAGGGTTTTGCCGATGATGGACACTAAGGAAGAGTCTAGGGCTCATTGAATGGTAGGAAAGAAGGCAAGATTAGAAGATGTCCAGAGAAATGTGGAGAAAAGTGTCCCAGAGAAGAGAATGTCTTAGGAACCATGGACCTCTGATAGTGACTAAAGTAAAAGAGCTGCAAAGTGTGATGGATGTATTCCTGGTGGTGGATTAGGGACAGAGGGCTGGCAATCCTAATTAATGCCTCCTTCTTGGGAATAAGCAAATCATCAGAAGTGTGTGGCGTGGGGAATAGGGAGCATCCAGGGGCAGTGGTATGGGGACAGAGAGTAGTGGTCTCATGGGAACACACAGATTTGTCTTGGCCTCCCCTTAGTCTAGCTGTGAACATGCCCTAGTGAGGCTAGGGAAGGTGGGGAGAGAGAACTCACCAGGAACACGTAGTAAATTGTGACTACATTTTTACTACTGTTGATTTCTATTCATTCGTTTGCCTTATATTTTAGAAAGTGTCTTCTGATAGTCCAAATCGAAAACTCCACAAATTCACTTTTATCATTGTAATTTATCACTGAGAACCCATAATTCAGGACAATAGTCCAATTTCAAATTGCCTCAGTGATTATATTGTTAACATTTCCCAGCTCCCTGAATTGAATCTCATGAAATTCATGAAAATTGGATAGGCAGATGTCTGTACTATGGTGACCCAATTCCCTCCCATGGACTATTTCTCTTCTTTCTGAATTGAATACTTTGGTTTTATGTATACTTATTAATGCCTAGACAGTAACTCACTTCTGACAAAGATCTGTCTACTTTGCCAAAGTGGTTCACTTAACGTGCCCCCCTGTTGAGGCAGAGATAGAATCCAAGGTGCTTAATTTGTGTTGCTGAGTCTTTCAAGTTGCTGAAGAAGTATCCAGAGAAATTCTGCTTCTATTCCAAAAAAGGGGGCAAAATTAAGAATTAAGGGTGAGGAGGTATTGTCACTTAGATGAGTATTGCCAGACTTTTGGGTTTCTCATACCTATATAATTTTTAACATTTAAAAATGGTCAAATGGGCACAGAGTAACCAACCATTTAAAAAACAATAACAACAATAACCAATACCTACTTTCACACCAGGATTGCATTAAATAATTGGTATTTTCACACTCTAAAAAGTGACTGCATTTCACATTTTGAGAAACATTATATGTCCTCATTTTTTAAAAGTTCTGTGCTGTATCATACTAATGAAAACTCCAGCATGAATCTATAACACGCTGCAGCCCTGAGTTAAAGAACTGAGCTAGCTGACCTCTGAGCCTTTTCAAATGTGATATTCTGTAATAATATAATTTAGTGGTATTATGCATAATTATGTCTTTGGTTCTTTATTATTCAGTTGACTTTATTAAGCCCACTTACAGCTTCAGTAAAATTTCCAAAAATGATATTAGAATCTATTCCAGATGTTTCCGTACATATCTACTTTGCTGTGGTATTATCAAACATTGCTAAAAGACCAGATACAGCTGCTCAGACTGTTCAATAAACATAAAAAATAGGAAAATATATTTTTAAGTATAACAATTTATATAATTATTGTAAACCATCCCATGGGCAATGCATAATTTCCCACCAAAATTTTAATAGTAATAAAGAAATCTCTAAGAAAGTTGTCTTTTTAACAGACAATCGTGTAAAATAGCATGAAGTTCCAATGTAGCTGAAAGTTTATTGTTAACACGTTGTATTTGTTCTTGACTGAGAGAGCTATCCTGCAAAGATACTCTATCTGCCTTCTAGAGTAATTACACTTGCACCTCTTACAATTCATATAAATACATTTTTAAAATATAATACTGGGTTAAAACATTATAGTGATAGTATTGAAAATGGCAAACAAAAAAGCATCCATAATTTGCTACCTTAACTTTAATATTTTATTTTTAGCATATTTCCTAGTATTTTTTGTGAATAGATTTACATTTTTACATATTGTAACCATAATATTCATAACCACACCTATTAGCACAAGGTATATGCATAATATAGGAAATTCACTGAGTCATACTTTCTTAGGTTGAGAAAATACATAAAAGGTCATTAAGTTTAACCCCATCAGATGGACGCTTGAGTTTTCTTTATAGCTTCACCTTGACAATGTCTAGTGATGGGGAATTCACTATTTCTTCATGAAGCCTATTTATTATCTGCCACCTCTGAAGTTAACTTTATATTTCATATATACAGCTTCCTATAATTTCTACACATTTATCTTTTTTCTGTACTTGAACCATATAGACATACTTATTGCTTTTCCACATGATGACTTTTCCACCTCATATATCACTCGTCTCCCAGGTTTCTTTCCAGGTTCAATATCTTCATTTTTTATGGTTACCTCACCCTTAATGTTTTCAAGCCCACTCATCGGTCTGGATTCTTTCCATGAAATGTCTTCCAATTTGTCAGTTTGATGCTGACTCAACACACTACTCCAGAATGGTTTAACCAGCCCTGAATACAATAGAATTAGCATTTATCGTTCTGTGTATAATAATATAGCAAAAGATCTAATTTTCTTTTTTTTCCATCAACTACATCACACCATGGCTTATGTAGATCTTATTCAACTAATATCTTCTTACATTTCCCACAACTCTTTTCTATTCCTAATTGTCCTATATCACATATTCAATTAAAATTTCACCTTGTTAGATTTAACCCCTCTTTCCAAACTATAAATACTTTAGATGCCCCTCTGAGGATCCCTTTCTTTACCAGCTTTGTCTCTTCCATTACCTGGGGAGTTGTCCTCAGTGTCTCACCGAGCCACAGAAGAACTGACCGGGACAGAGGTGAGATTAAAGCACCGTGGCTGAATAGTAGCTCAGTTACCCTTGCATCACCTGGGATTCAGTAATCAGCGCCATATAGATAAAATCCTCCAAGCTCTTTTCTTTTCCTCTTGTCAGCATTACTCCATGTTATTTTAAATTTTTCTATAATTACCTATCAATGCAAAGAATGATGATAGGTGCTATGTGCTATTCGGGTGATTTGTGAATAGATTGATTTGATCCTACTAAACACCATAATAGACCCATTTTCCTACTGTTTAGGCTACAATTACATAAAACTACTGATGAAGAATTTCTTTTTAAATTAGTCGATGTATAAAGACCTAAAATGTAAAGTCCAATATGCCCTTGTTGACTATATTAATATTTATAGTTTTAATTTAGATTTTATACATGTACACTTATAAGGATGAAGAAAGATCTATACCTGCCCTTGAAGAACTTACAGATGCTCTGTCAGACTTTGGGAAATTCAGAAGAATTTAATCCCCTGTGTTTTCCCATCTAGTGATATTGAGAAATGAAGCCAGTTTTCATTAATTTTTCCTTGGCGAACACTTCTTGTTCCTCATGACCATCTCTTCCTTGATGAAGTTTCATAATGTATCAATTTGATCATGATCATGAGGTTGTAGTCTGCGTTAGAATCTCTAGTGGTCACATGAGTGGTCTTTTGACTACTTCTGTCTAACGTAACAAAAATAATCTGTTATTGATTACAATGTCACATATATTGGCTGTTTATGTTGTAAGTAGCTTACATGTATTATATTACTTAAACCACATGACAATACTTTATAATTACTCTCATTTTATGAGTAATAAATCTGAAACTCAGAATTGCCAAGTATTCCAAGACCATATAGCTACCAAGTGATGGAGCCAGGACTCAAACCTAGGCTGAGTCCAGATTCTAAATTTTTAAAATATATCTTCCTGTCAATACAAAGTCCCAAGAATTTCAAGAAATTCAGAGCCATAAATAATCACATGGACAATACATAATTTCTTCCCCAAACATAACAATAATAAAAGAATCTCTGAGGAAGTTATCTTTTTTGTGGACAGCTGACCAAATGTGTGTAAAATAACATAAATTTCCAAAGGCCACTGAAAGTCCACACAAGATTGTTAGTTAGCATGTTGCATTTGTTATTGTCTAGGAAAGCTGTCCACAAAGGTACTCTGTCTGCCTTATAGATTAATACACCTACACCCATTACAATTCTCATGGATGTTAAACAGCATGACAACATTATCTAAATGGAGAACTGAGCATACTGCCTGTTGCTCAGTGCTGTAGCTACCTGCTCAGCACAGTAATATAATAGAGTATATTAAAGCACCTTGCACAATTCCTTAACATAGCAAGCCCTGAGTAAGTATTTATTAACTCAATCATAATATCAGTGAAAGTGTGGATAATAGATGACAACAAAAATCCCACAAAATGAAAATATTGCACAAATACTGCTTGCATGCACACACATACACACACACACACACACACACACACACAGAAAACCTTGTAATCTAATGTTTGATTCACTGAAAGTGCTCTTCAAACTTATGGCAGGGCCAGTAGACATCTGGGAGCCCATAAAAATGAGAAAAATTAGCCTGAGACACAGTAGTCAGAATAGAAAGGTGTGAACGAAGGGGGCTCTTTTTGCACAAAATTTCGAGACCAGCTGTTACCTTCAAGAAGTGCTTGCAAAGAGTGACAACTGTGAAGGCAAGAAATTCTCTCTCATCAATATCCAGTTAGTTTGTGTGAGTACAGGAAAATATTAATTGTATAAAATGAAAGTAAGAATGCTTCCTCAGTGGGAAGATTGTGCAGATTAGTATTTTCTAGCCACTGACCACATAGAAACCATCATCCATGACATCCATATGTACAAGAACAAGTGGTGGGGAGGGGGGAGGTCAAGCCTGGGATTTTTCATGTAAATCATGCTACACTCTAGTTTGTCTTAATTTAAAAATACCTACTGTATCACGCTTCAGTGTCACATATTATCTGTTGTAAGTCTGTGATTAAATGGAATATATCTTATGACCATAGAAACTCTTGAAGTCTACTGACATAACTGAGTAATATTAAGAGGGTCTTGATACACAGGGCACTGTCCCTTGACAAAGGAGATGATACAATTCTCAACAAACTCAAGGAAATCATACTTCGGAACTGCCCAACTCTAGTATTCCATAAATTGCATTTAATTATAAAAATTTTTAGAAATATCTTTATTATAAATGGCATTAGGTAGAGTTCAGTGAAATTTGCTCAATTCAGTGCTTGCTTTGTTCTTTTTTATAGTGAGATACAAAGAGAAAATAATTCTCATAGCAGGATGTAGAAAAGGTTAATCTTTTCTTTCATCTTAGAACTAGAAAGGAACATGAAGGAATGCAGTATCAGTGGAATTTTCTATATAATTGTGAACCTTTTATAGAAAGTTCAAAAGTTTAGTTGATATGTCAGGATTTTAAATCAGAGTACATATATATTTATGATTATATTGACATGATGTTTTATTTGAAAAAAAATTGTTATTTCAAAACAACCATTTTCAATAACACTTTTAGAACCTAGTGAGTGAAGTTTTAGTTATCTGCCTATGCAGTCATGAGGAAGCAGCTTGGAGCATGTGTTTGGCCATGGTAATGACTCTGACTCTCCTGGGCAGAAAGAGTTTGGGGCCCTCAGTGTTGAGAAGGAAGCCTGGAGACTTGCAATGGGTAAAACTTTCTGGGCAATAAATGCCCAATGCCTAAAAGACCCTTTAGGATAGTGTCAGAAGCAATTGATATTGACTGGGTTATCCAAGCTTGCAGGTGCAGCCTCAGGAAAACAAGGCGTTGTTTAACACTGTGATTCTGACAGGTGGCAGATATATTTCAAGGGTAGCCATCTTTGTCCAGCAAGAGTCCCTACAAAGTGAATCTCAACTCAATCTTCTGCCAAACTCTAATATTACATAAATTACATTTAATTATATAATGTTTTAAAATATTTTTATTATAAATGGCAATAGGAAGAGTTTAGTGAAATTTGTTCCATTCAGTGTTTGCTTTGTTCTTTTTTATAATGAGATAGAAAGAGAAAATAATTCTCATAGCAGGTTGTAGAAAAGGTTAATAATTCATAGGGTCAGTTTCTTCTGTGTCAATACTCTCTGAGCATGAAACCAGGTCCCAAGTGCACATGGCTTTCTCAAAGCCTAGTGCATAGTGCATTTCATCAGAGATCATTAATTAAAGATCTGCAGGATGTTCAGCTCTGTAGTACATACTGTGGGAAGAATTTTTAAAATACAACATTCTTATAAGTTGATACAAGAACATAAGAAATGTCCAAATGCTGTCCAGAATGAATTTACTGACCCACAATGAGAAAAACATGAGTCTCCCTTCCCCCTAGCAGTGGAAACATTTTTTTCTTATGTTGTCGTGCTCCCTCCTCTGGCCTCTGTCTAACCAAAAGTATGAATTTCATTTCATCCCAGGTGAACACTTAGGTTCATTCTGCAACTATGGATCAGTGATACTGGCTAATTTATGCGGAGATCTGCCTTATAAACTGAGCCCAATTAGTCCAGTATGAACTGTGTGTACTTTACACCATGCACAGTTCATGTCATCCAACATTCTGCTTCAGTGATACTACAGGTAGTGTCCTAAAACACACTGTTCGAGTAAATCAGGGAATGTATTTTGTTATTATATTATCCAAAATGATGTAGAGGGAATAATCATAACATAAGTTACCATATATTGGTGATTTACTGCAAATATAGACAATTTTCATAAAGATTGGAAGTTTTTATAGTAATTTTGAGAGAAATTGTTTTCTTCCTTTTATAAATTTTATCATTATGCCCTCTTGCTCACCAGCAAATAAAAATATATGCTTATTTCAAAAGCATAGAGAACTATTTTTGTATTATAATGATACTTTTTAAATTACTAAATTTCTAATTATTTATGCCAGGGAGCCTGAGTCAACCTATCACCTACTTGCTTTCACTCCTCCTCCCACCTCCATCAAAAAGAGAGTTATAAGCAGCAAAAATTGATCTTGCTGTGGATTTTGTTCTGAGCTGCAGCCAGCCAAGGAATTAGTCTATTATATATGTCACTGTGAGACATCCTGAGAGAAGTCTTACAAGGTGAGTATTGCTCTATGCTCTCACCTGTATATATAAGGCCTAACTCCATGAAAATTACAAGCTGCCTTTATATTTAAGCTACATTGAGTTCTTAGAAATGTAGCTTACTATTTCCCTTGAATGAGTAGTTTTCTCTTTTTCTTTGTCAGAAAACAAAGCATTCCCGTTTACATAAACTGTGTCATATGAGGACAAATTCATCATTTGAAAATCACTTCTAAAAAGACATAGGACTGAGCTTAAATGACAAAAGTTGGAACAGATTCTTCAGGAGGCTATTGGGTATTCTTATGCCTTGGCTTAATGAATAGGAATTTTAATATATCCCAGGTGCAATCTCTGTCTGAATGTATCAGCTAAATTGTAATCACAGCAAACCCAGTCAGACCCTTTCTTGGATGCTTTCGAGATAAATCTAAAAGAAATGAGACTAAGCAAGGATTAATGGAAGATTAAAAGAGTCACATAAACATAGCTAAATTGTAATGGTTGCAGAGTGAATATTTTCGGAAGTTGGGGAAACCTTTTACCTCCTGTGTCTTGATGCTTAAGGGATTTATTCTTGGTTTGTGATTCGGTAGTTAGAGACTTTGATATTCCTCTTTTAAAGAATGACCTCCTCCTCTTACAGGTTGCCTTATATGAATTTCTGTGCTATAAATTTAGCAATTTCACATTTAATTGAAAAACAGGTGGCCTATCCTGTCTGAAAAGACAGGGCTGTGCCCTCTGAACCTACAGTCTTGTCTGAAGGGGTCCCTGTACTCTGGTTATCCATGCAGTTAAAGGTGTTCACCAGACAGGGAACTAGAGCTGTGAGGGCAAAGGGTCACTAGAAAGTCCAAAGACAGAAGACGCTATCTCTTTTGGGCTGAATTATTTTCAATAGAAACAATCTAACTTGAAGAATATTTGATGATAGTTAACATAACAGAGCATTTTATAACTGAAGCATTTCTTTCAACATTTAAAGAATATTGAAAGGAAGATATTAAGTTAGATTAAAAAGGAAATCAAACCAAGAGCTTTGATTTAAAGGAATTTTTAAAAATATTCATCATTTGATAATCTGTGCGCATCCCTTCCCTGACGCCAGGCTTCCTGGTAGGCCTTGGTCAGCCTCCTAAGTGCCTCAAGCTAGGAGCCAAAACTCTGAAGTGTCTGGCTCTACCTCTTTGTTCTTTGAGGGCTTTAACTGCCCCCTGAGCCAAAATACCTTAAGACCTTAACAGAGGTATTTTAATAGGGGGAAACTGCATAATGGCAGTGTAAGTGCACCTTTGTTCTTTTTAAAGCCTGGCCAATCAAAAACTTTTTGCCTTGGAGGAGATAATGGCACTGGCTAGAAAATAGGAAACAAGACTAAAAATGTTCTAGCCCACATAGATTTTTATATGGAAACCCTTGATTCAAACTGTCTCTAGAATGATTGTGATGATAATGCTAATGATGGTTCTTCAGCAATCTTATCACACCATGGTGTTTCTTCCCCTTATCCCCACTTTAGTAAGTGGAACCGCCTTCCAACACATTCCTCTCTAACCACAAACGTTATCTAGACCTCCTCTTCTCACTCCCTATAGACTTTCCTCCTGGAGTTTTCTTCAGCCTCTTTCTCTCTCTCTCTGCTCCCACTACTGGATACAGTCACCAGAACTTTGTCACCTCTCTCTTAGAAGTGCTGATATCTAACTGGCTTCCTGCCCTTCTGATCTGTCCGCCCTAGAGCCATAGTGATCTCTCAAGAATATAAATCTTATACTAGTATTTTCTTTAAATCCAACCGTACAAGGATTTCCCATAGTTTAGAGGGTAACATTAAAAAGCTTCAGTCCAAGTCACAAAGCCCCTGGATTCCCTTCTAACTCTCACTTTTCCAACTCTCCCTTTATCCTAGTTTTTGCAAGAGGGCCTGGATTATCAGTGCTGTTTATGCTGCTTTGTCCTAGAGTTACATTCTACTTGTAATTCAGACCCGACTCAGACAGTACAAAAGGCTTTTGTTTTAGCTATCCTATCTTATTTCACAATTACAAGCTTTAATTGTAATTTATTTCCTTGCCTTTTGCTGATTTTTTTCTCCTTTGCTTCTCTGAGCATTATTTTAGAGCCAGAATAGATAAGATCCTTTATTATCTGTAGCAACTACTGGCTTTTATTACTAATGATAATAACTGTAGTTATTTTGAAACTTAAATCTTTCAAAGGATTCTCCCAAAGGGTAACTTTGAAACTGATCTGGTGATTTGTATATTTGGCAGATGAATCAAAGTTTGAAATTAAAAGAATGAATTTGTCTTGATGAACTTTGGCCATTAAAAAAAGATTTAAAGTAACTATTATCTGATTTCAAATCCCTTCTTTTGCATTTAGGTGCCTTATTAAAGAAATGGTTCTCATCAGACTCTCTGCCTTAAAATCCCAAAGTGTCCGCCCCCGGGAAGATAGGTAAACAGCTTCAGACAGCTTCTATTAATAATAGTGAAACTTTGACCCTTTTCTGTTATCCTGGGGTGCAACCTCAGTTGGATTAGACTAATTGTGTAAAATTCTGAAAAAGAAATTTACTGTCTTCATTGTTATGGAGATTAGTGGAGAATTAAAGAGTCATATAAACATAGCTAAATTCATACAACTAGAAGGTTGTATGAATAGGCAGGGTGACGGTGGAATTTTCTTAGCAACCCTCAGTGAGCATTTCTTGTATACTATTTTGCAAGAGTTTAGTGAGCAAAGAGTGCTGCCATGCCCATGACAAGGTGAGTGTGACAATGCTAAACTGCATCCTTCTTGCTCACCCAAAGCCAGTAACAATAGGTACTGGATTATCAGAAAAGAGTCCAAATATCAGTGTAATATCTATGTCACATGAGGGTGGTGAGCAGGTGGATGGACATATTTGTAAAAACATTTTCCAAAATTGTTTAGTCAAATTCTTAGGTGCTTTTTAAGTCAGAATTGCCATTTGGGGTTTGAGTCATTTTAATACATAATCCAAATTAATTGCATTGTTAAAAGAATAACAAAATTAGCTAGTTTTGTTCTAGTTGTGTTTACCTAATGTGAATTAAAGCATCAAGTAATTTCAACTCTTCAGATTTATTGTATTGTTATTCAGGAATTTTTATCTTTTTTTCATTACTTTTAAGATGTATTAAAGCCAGTATCTTCTAAATGTTTTATCTCCAGTCAAATATATATATAACCCTTTAAAAGAAAATGTTCCTACTTTTTTTTTTTTACTATATTTTGTTTTGTTTTCACTTCTCCTGGTCACCACATTTATTTCTATGGCTCTTCAGTTAATTGTAGTTTTCACTGATGACTTGGCTTGTATTCTATATTATTCAACAGAGCCCCTTTTTGGGTGCTGCTTTTAGTCTCATATTAACTTCAATTTGTTTTAATTCAGACTGCAATGGATCTTTGCTATGAAATATAAGGCCATCTGTTGAGCCTGAGCTGTTGTTATTTTTATCATCACTGTGACTAGACTGGACCCCATTCACGCTTTCTTGATGGATCTGTCCTGTCAACCTTCAAGACAAGAGAGTTTTGTTTTAGCTCTCCCATCATATGTCACAGAGATTGATAATTCCTCACTCAAACTTTTACAGTTTGTGAGTGATTCATATGAGGACCCTCCCCTCCACCCTGCCCATGTGTAGGCAAAGAGCAAGTCAAGTGGTTCTTCCTCCAAACTACATCTCACAGGTGTTCACCTCTCTACAGCCATATCTGCAGTGATCATGCAAATCAAGTCCCCGGTATCTCTTACCTGAACTATTGGAGCAACTTTTGCACCAGTCTAACATTCAACTAATGTACTCTCCATTCTGTAGCCAGAATGCCTTTTGGTTTTACTTTGTATTGGAGCCTTTTTTGTCTGTGCTTGTTGGTATTTACTGGGTGTAGGCTTCTCCAATGCCCAAGCTGGGGTTTATAAGGCAAAAATAAACCCCAAGGAACTTACTGCTGTGTTGTTTCTCAGGGCCTGAGGTGCCTAGCAGTCTGCCTCATATCTCCAGCTTTCAGAGTATTCGTGTGTTTGTTTTATATATAATGTCTAGCGTTTTAAACTGCATTTAGCAGAAGGAATAGGAAAAAGCATCTCTATTACACTCGATCTGGATCTGAAAGTACAGAATACCATTCAAAAACATATATCACATTGTATAACTGTCCCAAGTTTAAAACAGTTCAGTGGCTTCCCATTGCTCTTAGTATACAACACAAATTTTCTCAGTGATCCATAAAACCCAAGTAATGTGATCTTGGGCTGTCCCTTCAACACTTACCTTGTGGCAGCGGCTCTCATTCCATACAGCTGGTCTTTTATTTTCTTGAATGTGCAAAGACTCTTCCCACTCAGAATCTTTCCCCATGTTGTTCTCTTTGCGTCAGCCATTTGTCATCAAAGGCCCTGACTGCTTGACTCCAGCTCAGCTGCTGATTTAAATGCCACCTCCTCTGTTAATATAATGTCCTTCCCCAGCCACTGTATCTAATGTTCTTCTTTTACTTTGCTTATGCTTAAATTTTCTTCAGGAATTAATATAAGTCAGACTTTGCAGTCATTACTTTTCAGAGTTTGTTTATATGAACAGGTTTCCAAGATGGCCTTTTAACATTTTTATCTTTTGAAAGGTGTATTTAATGGGCACCTCATTGGACGATGTTAGTATAAATTATAATCAGCCATTTCATAAACAAACACCAAAGCCTCTAAGTTATAGGTCACTGTGTCATCATAGGCATGTTGCTAATTTTAGTTTGCTCATTTTTGATTCATGGATTAATTCAACTAATATTTACCGAGTGCCTATTATATATCAGACACTATTCTAGTTGCCAGGGATATAGCCATGAACAAAATTAAGCTCCTTCTTTTATGGAGCTTACATTGAACTAGATAGAGGAAAACAAAAAACAAATATAAAATGAATGTGTAATGTAGCATGTGATGAGTATAAAAAGTAAAACAGGGTAAGAGAAGAGAAAGTGACCAGAGCAGGCCAGGAATGGGAGATAGAAGTATTTTTACATAGAGTGGTCAGGAAAGGTCTCTTTGTCATAGGTGATATTTGAGCAGGGACCTAAATGAAATTGAGAGCCACGCCATGCAGATATCTAGAGGAAACAGAGGGAGGAGTAAGGACAAATGTCCTGTGCCATTACTGAGGAAAAACAAGGGGCTTAGGGAGGAAGGAGGCAGAGCTAGATGAGATCAATGCTGAGGTTGTCCAAGTATGACCATTGATGGAGATCGTTTACAGACTCTGACCATGGCAAACTCCATGTGCTTGTTACACATGGCCACCCTTGACCCATTGGAGCATGGCAACAGTGTCACCAGTAGAAGCAAGCTGTGTGCTGAAATTTAATTGAAAACATTATTTTATAACTTTAAGTTCTAGTAAGAATAATACATATGTGATACCTATAAAGCCTGATTTCTCTAGTTAACTCCAGAAAGGCAGAGGGAATGAAGAGAAAGTATAGATAATTAGGGCATATTATAAAAAAGTAATTAGAAATAGTTCTAAAAGGAAATGAATAATTGTTTCAAAGTTATTTAAAATGTCAAACTCACAGTTGTTTAATTGCTCTCTTATGTTGCACTGTCACCAGGGTAAGCAACTGAATCAAGTTCTGTGGATAAGTGAAAAAAATAAATAAAATATTCCAAAAATACCAAATAGATATTTAAATATGTGCAACCTTTTATTTCTTAATTGAAATATGAAAGCTGCACTCAGTGCATATATGTGCAGTGTTATATTCTCATTTTGTAGATCAGGGATAAGAACTAAATGTCATCTCTAATACTACGAAAAGAACAAGTTGTTCTTCTGGATAGGAAATTCAAAAGGAAAGAAGTACCTGGTTTTCTCTTTGGTATAATTATCAATTTCATTCATCCCTCTGGGCTCATATAATGAAGACTTTTAAATGGGACAATGACTATGTCTGATTGAAATAGAAAATAAAGGTTTCATCTTCATTTTTTCTTGTTGTAAATCTTCCTAAAATCAGAACTGAAGAAAGCCACTTTCCAGTGGTCTTTAGTAAACATAGACTAACTACTTCCTTTTCTCCTTCGCCACTCATTTCTTCCCTAGTAAGGTGGGATTAATGTTGCATCTCCTCTGTCATTCCATATATTGCACCACAAAATATGTACATAAAAATAAAAAACTATACAGTACTTGAAAAATATTACTTTCTGTTTTATAATTATTATAATTGTGAACTAGATCCCACTTACCTTAATCAACCACTATAGTTTCTTTAATTTCACCTTGTTCTTTCTCATTCATGCCCCTTTCCACAGACTTTTTCCCTTTATGTGGAAGGCCTTACTTCCCCAACCAACTCTGCTTTACTTGACAAAAACGTATTTATCATTCTGGACTGAGGTTTTAAGTGATCTTTCCCTGTAAACCTACCCTAATCGTTCTCTGTGGGTTAAATAGCTCTTTTGCACCTCAGCATTCTGTGTACCTATATTATAGAATTTAGCATGCTATGTTGATTTCTGTTTTAGGTATGTCTTCTTTAACAGACCACAAACTCTTGAGAGCAGGAACTGTATCTTCATTTTCCTTATATCTACAATAGGTAGAACAATGCCAGAAACATTCTAAGTATTCTAAATATTCATTAAATTTTTGAATTAACACAATCCCAAAACAAACATTACGTTATTTAACGAAATATGGCAATGAAAAAGTTGTAATAAATTCTAAGGGCATGCAGATATTTACTACTTGGAATTACTTTTAAAGTAAATGCACTCTAGTGCTGTCATAAGTAGTTGAAATAAGCCCATACATAGTTTACTCGAATATTTTGATGTTCACTGAGTCTTGATTTTACTGAATATACTGAACATACACTACATCTTACTTTTTCATGGTAGTCATTGAGAATCTGTAGCAAATTAAAATAATCCATCACGACCAAGTGGGCCTCATCCCAGAAATCTATAAATGTAATTCACCACATAAATAGAAGTAAAAATAAAGACCATATGGTCCTCTCAATAGATGCAGAGAAAGCATTTGACAAAATTCAGCACCCTTTTATAATAAGAACACTTAACAAAATAGGTATAGATGGGACTTACCTAAAATGATACAAGCCATATATGACAAACCCACAGCCATCATCATACTTAACAGGGAAAAATTGAAGGTATTCCCACTTAGAACTGGAACCAGACAAGGTTGCCCTCGATCACCACTTCTATTCAACATAGCGCTGGAAGTCCTAGCCAGAGCAATCAGACAAGAGAAGGAAATCAAGGGCATCCAAATGGGGGCAGAAGAGGTCAAACTATCACTTTTTGCTGATGATATGCTCTTATATCTAGAAAAACCCAAAGATTCTGCCATGAGACTACTGGAATTGATAAATTCATTAAAGTCTTAGGTTACAAAATCAATGTACAGAAATCAGTAGCATTCCTATATGCAAACAACAGTCAAACTGAGAACCAAATTAGTGAATCAATAGCTTTCACAATGTCATCAAAGAAAGTAAAATATCTAGGAATATATTTAACTAAGGAGGTGAAAGACTTCTACAGGGAGAACTATGGAACACTGAGGAAGGAAATACCAGAGGATGTAAAACAGGTGGAAAACCATACCATGCTCATGGGTTGGCAAAATCAACATTGCTCAAATGTCTCTACTACCCAAAGGGATCTACAGATTCAATACAATCCTTATTAAAATACCAACACCATTTTTTTCAGATCTAGAAAAAACAATTCTATGCTTCATATGGAACCAGAGAAGACCCCATATAGCAAAAGCAATCTTAAACAAACAGATCAGATTGGGAGACATCAATTTACCAGACTTCAAGCTATACTACAAGGCTATAGTAGCTAAAACAGCATGATACTGGCACAAAAGCAGAGTTATAGACCAATGGAACAGAACACAGAACCAAGATATAAAACCATCCTCATATAGCCATCTAATCTTTGACAAAGCAGACAAAAACATACACTGGGGAAAAGAATCCTTATTCAATAAATGGTGCTGGGAAAATTGGAAGGCCTCATATAGAAGATTGAAACAGGATCTGCACCTCTCACCGCTCACAAAAATCAACCACAGAGGATAACAGACTTAAACCTAAGGCATGAACTTATAAGAATTCTAGAGGAAAATGTTGGAAAAACTTTTATAGACTTTGGCCTAGCCAAAGAATTTATGAAGAAGACCCCAAAGGCAATCACAGGATCAACAAAAATAAATAAATGGGACCTGGTCAAATTAAAAAGCTTCTGCCCAGTCAAGGAACTATCATGAGAGTAAACAGACAACCTACAGAATTGGAGAAAATATTTACATGCTACACATCTGATAAAGGGCTGATAACTAGACTCCAGATAGAACTCAGGAAAATCAGCAAGAAAAAATCAAATAACCCCCTTAAAAAGTGGGCAAAGGACATGAGCAGAAACTTTTCAAAAGAACATAAATGAATGGCCAACAAACATATGAAAAAGTGCTCAACATCATCAGGGAAATGCAAATCAAAGCCACAATGAGATCACTTAACTCCAGTGAGAATGGCCTTTATCAAAAAGTCCCAAAACAATAAATGTTGGCATGTATGCGGAGAGATAGGAACACTCATACACTGCTAGTGGGACTGCAAACTAATCCCACCTCTGTGGAAAGTAATATGGAGACACTGCACAGAGGTACAAATAGAACTACCATTTGATCCAGCAATCTTATTACTGGGCATCTACCCAAAGGAAAAAAAGACATTCTATTAAAAAGACATCTGCACTAGAATGTTTATAGCAGCACAATTCACAATTACAAAGATGTGAAAACAACCCAAATGCCCATCAATACGTCAGTGGATTAGTAAAATATGATATATGTATGCCATGGAGTTCTACTCAGCCACAAAACCTAATGGTGATCTAGCACCTCTTGTATTATCTTGGGTGGAGCTGGAACCCATTCTACTAAATGAAGTATCACAAGAATGGAAAAACAAGCACCATATGTACTCACCATCATATTGGTATTAACTGTTCAACCTTATGTGCACATACAGTAGTAACGTTCAACGGGTATCAGGCAGGTGGGAGGGGGCAGCAGGTGATGGGTATATTCACATCTAATGGGTACAGTGTGCACCTTTTGGGGGATGGACATGCTTGAAGCTCTGACATGGGTGGGGCAAAGGCAATATATGTAACCCAAACATTTGTATCCCCGTAATATGCTGAAATAAAAAATAATAAAATAAAATATTTCAAAAAAATAAAATTTCTTGATATTTTTCATTAAACATTGATAGTGAATCAAAACAATATCAAATTATTTGGTTTAATGTATTAAGTTCTATATTTTCATTTATCTATTTTAATTGAATGTTATTATAATATGCAAAATAAATTTGATAGTTATATGTCATTTGATAATGAAGAGATTGGTATTACCAGAAAAGAGAAAAAAATATTTTTCTTCCTTTCTTCAGGATGTAGCAACAATCTTATTAACATGTATTACAGCAAACATTCTTTTTTTTTTTTTTGAGACAGAGTCTCACTCTGTTGCCCAGGCTAGAGTGAGTGCCATGGCGTCAGCCTAGCTCACAGCAACCTCAAACTCCTGAGCTCAAGCGATCCTCCTGTCTCAGCCTCCCGAGTAGCTGGGACTACAGGCATGCGCCACCATGCCTGGCTAATTTTTTTTCTATATATATTTTTAGCTGTCCATATAATTTCTTTCTATTTTTAGTAGAGGTGGGGTCTCGCTCTTGCTCAGGCTGGTCTCGAACTCCTGAGCTCAAACGATCCGCCCACCTCGGCCTCCCAGAGTGCTAGGATTACAGGCGTGAGCCACCGCGCCCGGCCTACAGCAAACATGACTATGAGAATAACACTTTAAAAGATGAAATAGATTTCCCTAAAAATATTCCATTTTTCTAACATCCTTGAAAAGAAATTGAGATAAAATTTGAAATACTATCATGGGGATCTTTAAGAACTTTACAGAAGCTCTCACTGTTGAAACCACTGCTCTCTCAAGATATATTTGCTTGTACTTTAAAACGTATGCTGTACTAAAAGATTATACTTTTAGAATTTTGAAGTACTGGCAAAATAACTTGTTTACTCTTCTAAATTATATATTTGATATTTGCTGCCTTTCTAAACTCAGAGTTGAGTCTAAAAAGGTAGTGGCTTTCTTATAATGCCATTGAAATCCAAAATTGTTTTATCTTTTTTACAAATCAATGAATTAACTGTACAAGAAATAATCCATTTTTCTTATTGTACCTCTTAACTGAGAAAAATATTAAAATTTTTCTGCACGTACATATGTTAAAGGAAAAGGTTATAAAAGGATGCTAGTAGCAACCATCTGGCATAGTCATTCTTTGACAATTTTATTGAATATTGTGATTTTTATTGATTTAGTAATAAATTTCATTTTTGAAACCAGTTTTATATACTTGTGCAGAGAGAAATTGAGAATGCTGTATCATGACAACTGTTCAATTACAGAAAATTTAAATTTAAGTTCTATTAAATGATTGCATGTTTTTTTTTCCACTCTCCAATTATCTTTACTCATATTTAAAAGTATTAAAATCACTTCCTTTTTTTCCATATACTAGAGCCTTTGGAAAAGTTATATGGTGTTTTCTGTAAAACAAGTTTGGGCCATTAACCGTTGCTTCACTGCTGAAGGACATTCCTTTATTAACACTGTTTCTTAAAAACTCACAAGAATCAATTTAGCTAAAAGCTTCTTTTAAAAGAATACACACACACACACACACACACACACTTCTCTAAATAAATAAAAGAAAATAAACCATATCCATGGTTTCACCACACTGATTGCTTTCCACTGAAGTTGGCTTAAATGCACCAAAATTTTGATACTACACTTGATCTTAGCCAAGAGGCCAAGAAGTGATCAAAATTTAGAGACATTAAACTACATTCAGAAAATATGGAGGAAAAAAACCTTCCCTGTTTTTCAAATATGAATTATAGCTCTTCAAGGATCCCAAACTAAGGAAAGGTCAGCATAGTCATTCCACTTCATTCTATTCTTAGACTTCTTTATCAGCCAGAAGTTAATAATAGACATAGTCAGCCACTGGAAGTGGCATCTCCTTCCTCTTCTTTCTTCACTATTGCATTCTACTTTTCT
The DNA here is from genome assembly GCF_041146395.1 of Eulemur rufifrons. Taxonomy (NCBI): domain Eukaryota; kingdom Metazoa; phylum Chordata; class Mammalia; order Primates; family Lemuridae; genus Eulemur; species Eulemur rufifrons. The sequence continues at coordinate 31,418,124 of NC_090987.1, read as the reverse complement.
TCCCATTAATAATGATTATAGAAATGAGCTGGATAATGAGGGAAACATCTTCCTTCCTGTGAGTAATGGGGACTCTTACCTGATGATCACTTAGGGCAGTGGCTCTCAAAGTGTGATCCCCAGGGCATGCATCATCAGGGGCTTGTTAGATACACAACTGTCTAACTCTGAGGGTGAGGCACAGCAAATCTGTATTTTAACAAGCCTCCAGATGATTGTGAAGCACACTCCAGTTAGAGGACCACTGATTTAGGGAATAGTTACCATGACAATCACATGTTAATCACCCATTAGAGAGTGCACAGAAAATGCCATGCTATCCTTGAAGATCTTCTCCAAATTTGTTGTTTAAATGCAGGGGAAAATGATGTAGTGAGGTACTGTGCCTTTGGACAAATTGCAAATTAAGAGGATGTTGGTACTTTGAGACGGGAGTCTGACAGCCTCCTCATTTGCCAGCAAATTAATAAACTTCTCTTTCCTTCTCCTCAAAAAGAAAATTGCAAATTAAGAAAATTGATCCCTGAACAATGACTATTGTGACTATTCTAACTATGGAGAATTTATCTCATGAGTTGCATCATAAGTTTTGAGGACTTGAAAGACAGGGGTTGTACTGGATTGAATAGCTTCCCCCACAAAATTTATGTCCACCCAGAACCACTGAATGTGACCTTATTTAGAAAGAAGGTCTTTCTCAGATGTAATAGTTAAGATGAAGTCATACTGGATTAGAGTCGTCCCTAAATCCAATGCCTGGTTTCGGAATCAGAGGAAGGTCATGTAGAAGGACACACAACGAGGAAGGCTGTCTGGAGATGAAGGCAGAAGTTGAAGTAATGCTGCCACAAGTCAAGGAGTGCAAGGATTGCTGGCAACCACCTTTGCTAGGAAAGAGGCACAGATGGCTTCTCCTTCAGAGCCTCCAGAAGGAACCAACCCTGCTGACACCTTGACTGTGGACTTCTGGTCTCCTGAACTATAAGAGAATACATTTCTGTTGTTTTAAGCCAACAAGTTTTTGCTTAAGTGTTATGTAAGCCCAGGGAAACTAACAGAGGTCTTCATAGGGTTTATATTTTATGAGTATTCTTTGCCTTGCTCTTGGTCCATAAAGACCTTCTCATTAAAATGTACTCTGTAAAGAAGTGAGCCCCCACCCCCCTCCCCACTGCATCAGTTCCACCTTCCTCTTCTGCCCCACCCACCCCAAGCCTTTTGTTTGTTTATTGTTTTTAAGTTTTATTAGGGTATAATTGACAAAAATTCCATGTATTCAAGGTATATAAAGCGATATGATTACCACAGTCAAGGTAATTAACATATCCATCACTTCACATAGTTCCGTGTGTGTGTGTGTGTGTGTGTGTATGTGTGGTGAGGATAGTTGAGATCTACTCTCTTAGCAAATTTCAAGGATATAATACATTATTTGGAACTAGAGTCCCCAGGCTGTGCATTAGGTCTCCAGACCTTATTCATCTGATAACTGCAAGTTTGTGCCTTTGACCAACATGTCCACACTTCTGAAGGATTTTTGAAGAGTTTAGTTTTAGCTGGGAAAGTCATATTCTTATTTATTGTTGGGGGGAAATCTCCTAGGAGAATAGTAAATGTAAAACCCTTTGCCTTGCGGAGAAATAAAGCATCTGTGTATTTTTAGTTCAAAATTATGCCTGTTATCTCCCATCCATCTGTCTTTCAATAAAATTTTCCATTGAAGTGGATTATGCTTTTTAAGCTGCTTTATACTCATTTGTTCAAATACATAGCAAGCCTTTTAATTAGACCATTTGACCATTTTATATCCAAGGAACTAATACCATTAAGAGTATCTGTGCCTCCTTCTGTTGCTGTTTTAGTGGTGTCATGAATGCACTGACCCTCCACAGACAGGGTTAATTGGACTGTGGGTGTGAGTGCGTGCCTACGTGGTAGCTGCCGCTCTTGTTTTAAGGTAACAAAGAGCAGATAGATAAAGCAAAGCTTTTTGTGTCTTAAAAACAAAACATATGTAATTATGAATGATGTATTTATGAAATCTGCCTTGAGAAAATGAATTTGCATGCTTTGTGCCTTATATTAATAGTTTCACAACTGCCTTTGCTATTTGTTTCCCACACAACTTAGCAAAGCATCTATATTTCAATATGTAAATAGGTATTTTTAAAAGCCATGCGAATTGAAAGAAACATTTAATAAGACAACTGTGCTAAAATAAGTTGCTTAAAAGATGTACCTTTATCATATGTAGAGTTATGCTATTTCTATAACCATTATAACAAACACATAAACAAAAAAACCCTTGTTTTGTTCTTTCAGCATATTTACTATGTGCCAAGTACTAGGTATTAGGAATAGAAAAGAAATTCATAGTCCTACTTTCAAGGAGTGGTAGTGGGAAGAGGAATAATAGTTAGGAATCTGATTAAGTAGATAATTGGGGCCCTTGGGTTGGGAGAAATTAAGAAAGGGCACTGTATTGGCTTCCTAGGGCTGCCTTAACAAATTACCACAAACTTGGTGGCTTACAGCAACAGACATTCATTCTGTCATAGTCAGGGGGCTGGAAGTCCAAAATCAAAGCCCCAGCAAGGCCACGCTCCCTCTGAAGGCTGTATGGGTAGATTCTCCATTGCATTTCCCAGTTTCTGATGGCTGCAGGCATTCTTTGGATGGTGGCCAAATAACTCCAATCTCGGCCTCCATCTTCATATGACCTTCTTCTCTGTGTCTCTCTGTCTCTCTTCTCTCTCTTAATGAGAACACATGTCATTGGATTTAAAGCCCTTTCTAATCCAGGGTGATCTTATCCGGAGATCTTTAACTTAGTTACATTTGCAAAGACCCTTTTTCCAAACAGTGTTATGTTCAGAGGTTCCAGTTGGACTTATACTTTGAGGGTCACCATTCAACCCACTACAGCTAGCCAGAGAAGGTGACATTTCCATTACAGAGCAGGTTTGAGGAGAAAGAGGAGACAAGTAGTGTGGCCATATTTAGGCCTGGACAGTGTGACATGCCCAAGTCTTGCCCACTAATAGCACAATGCCTGGCACATAGCAAACATTCAGTGATGGTGAGATTATTAATGAAATATACTTAATGAAAATTGTTTACTGAGCAAGTGGACATACAAATCTAGAGATCAGGAGAAAGACCTGGGTTGGACAGAGACTGGATAAAATCACCAAGGTAATCTGTGTGTAAAAAGAAAAGAGTAAAGAAAGTCCCATCTTTGAGAACATCTGAAGGAGAGGTTGAGAAGCTGCTGGAAAAACAAGAGGAAAACCAGGAGAGAAGGGTGGCATAGGAGAGAAGAAAAGAATGACTTTTATGAAAAACTGAAACAAAAACAGGTGTCACATTAGGTTAAGCTGATTAAATAATATTATAAAAAGCCTAGATTTGGAAACTTTGATAGAAACAGTTTCAGAAGTTAGGAATCCAGTTTTCAGTGGATTAAAAAATGGTAGAAAGTTTGAGAAATATCTAGAATTTGTTTTCCTCATGGGCAATGAAACTAACCCAATACATAGCCTTCCTTGTGTGATACCCAATGTACATGTTTCAGAGAAAGAGTTTGTAAAACTTCTGTGTGAGGACACCTGTCCAGGACCTCTCTCCTTTTAACTATGAGACAGACCGTGCAAGGTGCCACAGATTGTGAGAGTGGCTGTGCTGTAGCCCTTCACTTGTACCTTCTCTGCTCATCACAGGACATCTTATTATATGCACAGTGGGAGAACACAGGTTCTGAACTGTGATTCTGACTCTGATCTTCCATGTAAAAGCATGTTCTTCGGGAATCCTACTGAATGCACTATAAAACATCAGTCAGGCATACCTAACATGGATCAGAGACCTTCCTGGTCAGTAGTGTGAAATATATTAAGAATAAAAGGAACCTTTATGTTTATATACTACAGAGATTCAAAACTGCATTGTACTTTGACACATCATCAGCTTTTTTCTTTACCATGACATCTGTTAAGTTCACTTAGGTTTTTTTTTCTTTAAATTAATAACTGAAATACTCTGATAACTGTAATCTCATCTGTTGGACGAACACTGAAGAGGCTCTTTCATGGTAATGGTCAATATATTATAAATCTGACCTTTTCAATTCCATTTAAGGAATGATTGAACATTGAGGTCTCTTTTGGTAATTTGGTATTCCCTCATGACATTTTTGAATTAGTAGGGATGTTAGCTATGTACTAGTTGACTTCTGTCAACTAATTTTTAAAAAATTTAAGGAAAGTAAGTTTGGGCATTTTAGATGTTTATATTTTATTAAAAGTGTTTTTTTCTTTATTTCAATAGATTTAGGGGGTACAAGTGGTTTTTTGATATATGGCTGAATTATATAGCAGTAAAGTTAGAGTTTCTAGTGTTCCTGTCACCCAAATAGTGGACATTGTGCCGATAGGTAATTTTTGATCCTTCAGGCCCTTCCCACCCTCCCCTCACCCCGTGAGTCTCCAAAGTCCATTTTACTCTCTGTATGACCATGTATATCCATCGCTTAGCTCCCACTTGTGAGTACACGTGATACTTGTTTTCCGATTCCTGAGGAACTTCACTTAGGATTATGGCTTCCTGGCCTTTTTTTTTTTTAAATAGTAACAATCATTAATAAATTTTGACTCTTTTTCTCAGCTTTATTAACTGAAATTATAGCAAGTCTGTTCATTTCAAAAACCAGAAGTGGATTTACCATTCCTTACCTTAACAAGCTGAGCTTTAAAATCAGATGAAATAAACTATCATATTTAAAATCAACTTTTGAGCTGTTATATATTTTTAGATTGAAAACTTAAAAAATTGGATGGGATCATTAAGGGAATTATTCAGAATTTTGTTTTATAAATATGTTGTGTTAGCCTTTATAAATCAGAATTTAAAAGTGTGCAGGTAGGAAATTATTAAGTTGAAACATATACAAAACTTTATACCATTTTATGTCATTTATAATAACTGATACATATTAAAGCTTACAAATTTAGGATTAATACCAACAGGTCAATAGATAATCACAGCCTTTATCTTAGAGTTGAATCACACAATGTTGCAGAACATTTTTAGTTCTCCCTGACTGCTAATTTGATATCAAATTCAATTAAGAAATTACTCTAAGGCTTCAGTACGTTTAGAAAAATCCAGCAGTATATTTTCTACTCTTTTAGAATTTATATTCACAAACTACATATATGTAACTAATTAGAATTTAATAAGCCTTTCACCCAAGAGAGAATTCTGATCTCTATAAAGCTTTTATCCTTGCCCTACTTATAATGTCACTATCAAGTTCTTTATTCTGCAGGTTTATTTTTTTTAAAAGATACAGTTATATGTTATTTTCCTGCATGTTGCAATTATGCAGTTTTCTTATATGAATATTGCTCTCTGGAGAGAATGCTTTTTAAAATTTTAGAAAAAAATTAACTATTGTTTCTACACAAATAGGAATAATGCTCTATATGAGCAATTTAAAAAATGAGGCACAGGCACATTCGATATGAATCTGAGTCTTTGTTGCTCACACTAGATGAAGGGTATTTTTATAAAAATATAGCCAAGAAAAATGAAACATAGAATTTCATAGTTTTTCATAAGTCAAACATTTTATACTGCCAATAATTCAGCACAGTGCAGTCTCATCATACTCTACACCACTGTGTGTGTGTGTGTGTGTGTGTGTGTGCATGCAGTGATATGATTTGTCATGGGACTCTGGCATTACAAATTTGAGAGAGACTTAGATTTCCACTGGATTTTAGTTATAAGTGATGTTACTTTATAAAGAAATAGACAATCAGGGTCTCAAGTAAGGTGAGTTTTTGGTGCTTCTGTTCAGGGTTTATCTCACTACCCCAAAACTTCCTACCCACCACTCATCTTTGTCTCCAGATTTCCTGTCCTCCTTCTCTTACATCCTTTTATTTTCCTACAGTTCCCCCATACATAATTATAAAGAGCTTAATTTATTATTATTCCTTTTAAAAGTTTATCTCTAAAGCAGTTATCATTTCATAAGCGATAATTAATCAACGGTATTCATAACTGTCAATCAAACTTCTTGATCAGCCTGAGAAAACCCACTCGTTTTACTAAGCTGAATCCACGTCCTCTACAACACAAAACTTTGACTCTTAGCATGGAGGCCAGCAATGGAAAGTCAAGTAAAATGTGCCCCCACCTTCTGGCGGAGCAGGATCTGAGCTCATTGGATCTAGCTGACCAGGGGATAGAGTCATGTTCATGAAGGTACCCACCCAGGCATTCCTGTGTGTAGAAATGTGTGAGCAGGGAAGGCTTGAGCACAACTCAAGAGAAAGAAGAGAAGGAGAAGCTGCAGCTATGACAGAGGAGATCATTATGGGACCAAACTCCAAAAGTTTCAGAAGGACCTGGAACGCAGGTGAAAGATTAGCTTTACGAAGGAAAGAGAGTACTCCTTTGAAAGAGAAGAGGATTCTGCAGAGAAATGGAACCAATATAGGATGTACATATGAGAGAGATTTATTTTAAGGAATTGGCTTCAGTGATTATGGAGGCTGGAGAGCCCAAAATCTACAGAGAGGGACAGCAGTCTGGAGACTCAGGAAGAGTTGATGTTGCAGCTCAGGTGTAAAGGCTGTCTTCTGCTGAATTCGTTCTCTCTCGGGGGAGGTCAGTCTTTGTTCTATTAAGCCTTTCAACTGATTGGTTGAGACCAGCACACATTATGAAAGCAGTCTGCTTTACTCAAAGTTCAGCAATTTAAATGTTAATTTCACCCAAAAAAATACCCCCAAACAGAACATCCTCACAGAAACATTCAGAATGTTTGATCCATATCTGGCACTGTGGCCCAGCCAGGTTGACACATAAAACTAACCATGACACATATGTTCCCAAATCTATGCCCCACTCAAGATCAGTTATATGAAAGTCTCTGGGTAAGAGTCCCAATCATCAATATTTAATTTTCAATCTCATGAGTGTTTCTAAAATGTTGCCAGAGTTGAAAAGCACTACGACAAACACCATAGATCCTCCCCCATTTTGCCAGCTCTCACACTGTGGGCTTATGGGTGCTCTCACCCAGGAAAAGAGTTTTGACTCAATCAGCTTATTAATTATACTCCCTAAATTCTCTTAATAGGTGTCTGCTTTAGTATTAGCAAGAGTTTTGTCTTCTTGTTTCTTTGAATTAATGAAATGGATTACGTCATGCCTAGCCTCTGACTTTCTGCAAATGGTCCTGCTTAGTGCCATTCTGCCTTGGTGAGTTTTACAGCACAGCTGATGCTTTTTCAACCTATCCCACTCCAAAATTAGTTAGGTAATACTTGGGCCACACACACATTCACCACACACATGAAACAGGGTATATAGTAGGTGTCATGAAGCAATTGTTAAGTTTAATATCAGTGTTCCTTCTATTAATTTTGGTAACATAGAGTTCATTCTTCTTTGTATTGTAAAACTTTGCAGCTAATGTACAGGGTCACAAACTTAATGTGAAATATTAATAAAATGTATTTGTTCAAGTCCCTGAAATCACATCAAAATTTAGTCAGGTATTCTAATGCGTGATATGTATGTAAAAGGTCAAACATATTAGTTTAATCTCAATTCAAATAAGAAATATTAGGGGGAAAATCATAGAAATATGAGTACAATGGTAAAAGTTCTCTACCCTGGCTGCACATTATAACTAGGAAGACTTTTAAGCAAACTGATGCTCAGAACCTACCCCTAGAGGTTCTGATCCCATTGGCCCACATTGAGCCCAGCCATTGTTATTTTAAAGCTCCCTAGGTGATTCAGATCTGCTGCTTTTCTTCCCTTACTCAGGCTTTCCACTGTTGTAGAAAGCGGGTATTAATTGAGAGTACTCTGATTTTTGTATTAATATTTACTGTCACCCAGGATAATGATGATTATCACTCTAATTGAGCTTGCTTTGTGCTAAGCAACTTTTCCAAGTGTTTTACATATAGTAAGGAGCTCCATTAGTATTCACAACTGCTATTTGGTGAGGGCAATATTATCATCTTTTTGCAGATAAGAAATAGGTTTAGAGAGATTAAGTAACTCACTGCAAAACACAGCAGAGGTGGAATGTGAATCGGGGAGTCTGACTCCAGCACCCCGTATTCTTACAGCCTCAAGCGAGTCTATTAAATGAACTAGACTATATCTTCCCAGTTTTCCCATCAGATTCCCCTTCCTTCTGGATTTTTTCAGGGTCTAGGTACAAGCTCACGAATTCCACTACGAGGTGATAAGCATATTCTTCCCTGCTGCCATCTAACTGCGGTAACTGCCATGCCCCACTGCATTTACCTTGCAGTGGAACAGTGCCAAGTCTTCAAGATTCAAGGAAATATGGCTAGGTGGTTAATCTGTTTTGGAAAAGAGGCCTCAGTACTATAGAAGGAATGTAAGGCTTTGAAATCACATAGATAAAAGATCAAATTTATGTGCCTTCTCTTATGAATCCTGGGCCTGGGGCAAGTTACTTAATCTCACTGACACTCCACTTCTTGTTCCATAAAATGGAAATAATAATTCCTAAATCATAGGATTTTAAAAGAATAAAGTGGAGTAACATATATAAATCTCCTTTGCACACACTAGGAGCTCACTACATGCGAGTTGCCATCCCTTTTGACCTGCTCCCATGCCACATACACAACTGACTTTGCACCTAGCAACTCCTGTTTAGCTTCTACATTTCTTCTCCCTTTATTCCTTTGACTTCTGCATTTGAAAGGTTGTACTGGGCAACCAAAGTTTTGTATGAGAAAGGCCTGTCAGGCAAAGCAGAGAGCTACACAATTTAACTGATGGCCCTTAAGAAATATTAGGAACAAAAATGCCTTTTAAAACCTTACAGTCTTTCCCCACCCCCTGCCACTACCACCACCAATCTATCCAAATGCCTAAAATCTCATTTTAAGATCTCTCCTAAGGAACTGTTGAAGAATATGCATTTGTCTAAGTAGGCATATGTCACCTTATTTTGTTTACATATGGCTGCATGTTGGTACACTCTATGTGCCATTATCATTAATTGGCAGGAGAGCACTTAAAGGGCTGGATAAAGATCAGACTCTTGTTATACTATGTTTAACTGACAAATAAAAATTGTGTATAACATGATGTTTTGAAATATATGTACATTGTGGAATGACTCAATTGAACTAATTAATGTATGTATTACCTCACATACATAGCATTTTTTGTGGTGAGAACACTTAAAATCTACTCATTTAGTGATTTTCAGAATACACTACATTGTTATTGACTACAGTCACCTTGTTGTACATTAGATCTTTTGAATTTATTTCTGCTGCCTACCAGAAATTTTGTATCTTTTGACCAACATTTCCCCAATGCCCACCCACCCAGCCCCTGGTAACCATCATTCTACTCTCTACTTCTGAGTTCAACATTTTAGACTCTACATATAAGGGAAAGTTTCGCTTTTTCAGAACAAATAAAATCTTATGTGAACACACTTCAACTATAATCTTAACCTATAGGAAAAAACTTTTGGCAAACATAAATAGATTTTAAAGTTTCAAATGTGTCTAGTCACTGTATTGTTCATGAAAAATGCCTGTTTCTCTTAACGTTACTGTGGTCAGGTTAATGAAGTCTTAATATAATACTTTTACTACTTAAAAAAGGACAATAAAATAGAAGTAATTCTTTTCTACAGATATCCAGCTCTTCAGGGCATGGCTGATATTTCTATCTGCTGTGAAACATTTCTCCACTTTCTAAACTCTGACTTTCTTATATGGTTAATCCTGTGAGGTTTTCTTTTATTTTCTTGTTACAATTCTATCATTAGTTTCTTGTCAAGCTTTTGAACTTCACTTTCTATCTTTACATTTTCTCATTCTAAGGATGTACTCTGGAGAGTTTTAATATAATGCATAAGCCCTTTTATCCTCTTTAGCAAATTTACTATATGTTTGATTAATTTTTCAACAGTTGTAAGGAAGCATGTTCTTGATAGCATGATGTTTCTTCAAAACTCCTCACATAAGTGATCTTCAATTTCTGACCCTTTTATTATATCCAACTTCTAGTGACTACCATCCATATCATCTGTAAGGACAGTATACAAACCTGTCACCTTCAACAAGCATGCAGTCCGATTCTAAGTCTAATGATCCTTCTCATATAGAGCTTTTCCTAAACATGCTCTTGAGATTTCAACCTTTTTCTTTCCCTTATAAACTGAGTCCATTCAGTCTTCCTTTCCATCCTTTAAGTTCATATGAAAGTAGTTTTCCATTTCCTAAAGATTGGAATTTTCATCCAAACTTTTCTTCAATACTGTCTATAGTTCTATTTTACTCTTCTGACATAAATTTCAGGATTATTTTGGTTTAGGCCACTGGGAATTGGATCGATTCTGATTTATCCTTCAGTGACTGTGTTGTATCCTTCTGGTCATGTCAACCTTCACTTCATCTTGTTCTGGATATTTAAGTTTCTGTTCCCCAAGTTTTTCCCTAGAAAGTCTATTTCAACCTCAATTAAGAATAAAGCTATTCAATTTTTAAATATCTGCCCCCAAACCCAGCATTTCAAATAACTGTTTCAAGTCTGCCCTCCAACAAAGAGTTCTCTAGTGCTTCGTAACCTTTCTTAAAATGCCAGAGCCTGTCATAAATTTTAGCTTTTTCTTCATCTGGGGCAGAAAACATTCTGTCATGCTGTTTCTCCCTAGATTTATAAAGCAAGCTTTTAGCTATATGAAACCCAATGATAGCTGCCCATTGCACCATCTCCCAGGGTAAATTTCAGAGTCTTGGGCCTGGGCTCACATGTGCAGGCACAATGCCCACAAGCCTTGCACAAAGCCTCCAGGATAAGCCTGTAATAAAGCTGTGTGTGCTTGTTGAATGGCCTCTGTGGCACAAGTGGCTTCCCAAGAACTCCCTCAGACTGCCAGCATCCTCTTGGCTGCAGTACTTTTCAGGGAACCCAGAACTCGGAACACGAGTCACCAATTTATAATCAAGGTAAACCTGCAGAAAGGGAGTTAAGGACATTTGCCCTCCCCTTTGTCCCATCGTAGAACACAAAGAACTTGGTGATATTTGTATGACCAGGGAAAGTGGGTGAGGCTATTTGTGACTCACCCCACCCACCTAGAGACTGCAAGGGACAAACAAGCCATGTGTTGTCACACATGTGAACCTTCTAAGCTTGTTGGCTGTCAGAAAGCTGGATGTCTCCCTCTTTTCTGTATTCGACTTCTAGGCTATAATTCTAGAGATGCATCTTTCCTTGACAGCTCCCAGAGACCTCTCTCCCCAAAACACTCCGCACTCTAGTTTATTGTTGACCAGTAATTCTGTGTGTGCCCGTGTGTGTATGTGTCCATTTTAGCTTCATGTATTTTGAAGCTCTGTTTTTAGTGTTATATCTTCTTAATTTATCATTTTGTCAGCATACATGTTCCTATTTATCTCTACTATTAATAACAAACCTTATCTTGAAGTTTAATTTGTCTTTAAGTCTAACATGTCTAATGTGTCTTACATAGGTACACCACCATTTTTATGTTATATCTTTTCTTGTTCTTTTACTTTCAACTAATATATTCTTTTATATTTAAAGCATATTTCTTTAAAACAGCATACAGTTTGGTTTTGTTTTTGTATTCAGTTTGATAATGGGATGTTTAGTCCATTTATATTTAATGCATGGTTTCTATCATTAGATTTAAGTCTGCCATCCTCATATTTGTTTTCTGTTTGTCATCTCTTCTTTGTTCCTGTGTTTCTTATTTGTTTGCCTTATTTTGAGTTAATTAAATATCTTACTATTCCATTTTATTTCTTTATTGATTTTTTTCACTATACCTCAATGAGGTTTTTTCCCCAGTAGTTGTGCCTTGAAATTACATAAATGCATCTTTATCATTGTCTACCTTTAAATAATGTTATTAAAATAACATTCTAAACACCTTAGAAATGGATGATTGCATTTACTCACTTGCTGCGCTTTGTTTTCTTTTTGTCATATATTTTATTTGAAAAGTAATAAACACAAAATATGTGATTATTTTGCTTTAAATAGTCATTATTTTCTAAATGCAGGCAGATAGGTAGATAGATGATGATGGGTATGTTGGTAGATAGGTAAATAGGTGATAATTTTTTAAAAGGTCTTTTATACTTACCCAGATCTTTATCTATTCTAATAATTTTCATTTCTTCATGTAGATACAGGTATCCATCAAGAATTATTTCCCTTCACCTTGAAAATTTCCTTTTCATTTCTTGTAGTGCATGTCTGCTGGAAATGAATTCTCTCAACTTTTGTCTCTCTTATTTCACCCTAATGTTGAAAGATATGTTTGCTGAACATAGAATTCTAGGTTAAGAGTTGCTTTCCTCAGTACTTTGCAGATATTATAGCATTGCCTTAAGGCATCCAGTGTTTCAGATGAAAAATAAGACATCATTGCTAAAGTTATTCTCTGTGCATAATGTCTTTTTCCTCTGGCTGCTTTTAAGATTTACTCTTTATGTTTGTTTTTCAGCAGTTTAATCATAAAATGCCTCGTTGTTGGTGATACAGTTTGTTTTGTTTATTCAGTCTTTTTTTTCACATTTATTCTGCATGGGTTTCACTTAGCTTTTTTTTCACACATGAGTTAATATCCTTTACCAGTTATGAAAACTATTCACTTATAATTTCTTCAAATATTTCTTCTGCCCCATTGTCTCTCTTATACCCTCCTAGGGCTCCAATTACAGCTATGTTAGATCATTAGATGTTGTGTTATGATTGCAGGTTTTCTGTCCCATTTTAATCACTTTTTTTTTCTCTTTTGTTTCAATTTGGATGATTTTATTGATCTTTCTTAAATTTTACTGATCCTTTCTTCTGCTGTTCAGTCTGTTGTTCAACCCATTGAATGATTCCTTAATTTTTGATCCATAATTTTCATTTTTATCATTTCCATTTTTATAGTACCTGTATCTCTACTAAAATTTCCCAGCTGTTAATGCATGCTTCACACTTTTTCATTATATCTTTTTACTATATCTGCCATAGTTTTTATTTTTTTTTAAATGCGATTTGCTAAGTCCAACATTTGGGCCATCTGTGGGTCTACTTCTGCTGCTATTTTTTAATTTAGGAGTTATGTTATTCTGTTTTTTCGTGTGTTTTATAATTTGTTGTTGTATATCAGCCTTTGTGGGTAATAGCATAGTTTTTCATAGAATTGTATGCTCAGCAAATATATCTTTCAACATGAGGGTGAAATAAGGTAGGAAAAAATTGAGAGAGTTCATTTACCTACCACAAGGGATGAAAAGTAAATAATATTTACTCACAGAAAAGGGCTCACTCCCTTCTCTGTTAGGCTGCTAATGTGTGTTGGGGCTGGTGGATAAGGAGACCGAATCAATCTAATATGTGTTAGATCTAAATGTAAGCTTTGCCACAGCTTTAGTTGGATTTCCTTCGTCAATGGCTTTAGACATATTTAAAGAGGATATAGAACTTTCCCTTTAGCAAGACTGGGATTGGCAATGCTGCAGAGATTTCTGAATACTTAAAGCCTGGCTGCCAACATTTCCAAGCCAGAGGACATCTTTCTGTCCTTTCTAAACCAGAGGACATCTTTCTATCTTTTACGTCTTTACATCCTCCAGCTGCCCAGGCGTAAGGACAACTCTCTGCACCATTGGAGAACTACTGTAATGCACAAGTCTAGGACTGTGCACCTTGAGGGGATCCCCATTAGCTCTCTCCCGTATCAACCACTCTGAAATATTCTGTGAAGGCCTGTGGGAGAGTCATCAGGCAGGTACAGATTCTTTCTGTGGTCGACTGCTTCAGGATCCTAATCTGTGACACCAGCCCATATGCAGCTGCTAGAAGTTTGTTAACAGTTGGGCTGGTTGTCCTCACCCTGCTCTGTGGTGAAGGCGTGCCCCATTTTGCTGAGTCCCCAGAAGTGATGACAGCTGTAGAATTCTTCTCTCCAAGGAAGGGATAATCTCATTTTGAAAATTAATCTATTTCACTTTCTTTGGGTCTTCAACTTGCTGAAGAAATATGATTTTGAGACTTTGTTGTTCAGGACACATAACTTTGATAGAGAAGAGAAAGTGTGGAAAGGCACTCACTTACTTTTAGGACACAGCAGTGTAAACATGAGGGCGATATGGCAGTGAGGCCTGCCCCTGATATTTTGCAGCACCTGGGCCATGAATACAAACGGGGACACACAGACGAGATGTCTAAATATTTAAAAGTTATAAATCAGACTTACAAACTATTGAATCAAATATGCTTTTTCCTACCTTGATAAGTGTGTCTTCATAATGACTTTTCAGTCCAAGTTCAATTTAAATTCTCTTAAATGTGGCAGCTCAGACAGCAATGGCACCCAGACACTCTATTCTCTCTTCCCATCCCTAGTTTTGTCTTATATCTGAAAGGGCCTTGCACAGATGTGTGTGTGAACATCACAGCACATTGTTCCAAACTTGGTTAATATACCCTGCACCCACATCCCCACAAACAACAACCCCTCAACTACCCCTAAGTCTCCAATATGTGTATACTAAAGGCAAGTGTCCCTTGGGAAGACAGACCTGGACACAATCTCAGGGCCTTTGGGGCAGGGAACTCCATAGTCTCAAGTATTTAGAGCATAGTATAGAAGAGAGTCACTTGTTCTTTTTCTAACTCATAGCTCTGTGGGGAATGACCTAGGCAGAGGAAGACTAGAGCAGCAAGGCCCTCTGAAGTGTGAGGTCCAGGGCAGGGAACCCCACCTCCTCACCCCCTTTGGCTGGGTTGAAGGGCAGTACTGATGGAGATAGGTGAGCAGACTGCATAAAAAGAGGGCAAATGTGATGTAAAGATTGTTAAGGATGACCTTTAACTTTTTACCCATGGCTAGCTCATATAGCTGTACAAATAATATAATGTGTACATCTCTCTAAGAGTAGAAGGTAGTTTCAATGTTGATGGGATATTCTTGAAGAAATAAGGTACAATATATCTTCTAGAAAACTGATGTCTCCAGATTGACATATTATAATGAACAGAACTATTGTATAAAAAGATTGAAGACAAATCTTACCTCAAATATCAAAATACACAAATGTGGTCCATATGCAGCTGACCATGACAACTTAGAAGAGAAATGACTTCACTATTGGAATTAACATTGCCTTCCAACAAAAAGCAAATGCAAAATGACTGCTAAGATAATTTTAAGATAATTTTGCTTGTCTTGACTGAGTTATGGTTTAATTGATAGTTTAGACAAAACTTCAGTTACAAAAGACATGTATTTTCACTTTTTAAGATGTAGTTTTTGCATGAAGGAATTTTTCATAATATATATGTTCAGATATTTAATTCCTCAGATATGGTGAAAATTTTAATATAAGGAACCACAAGGAATTTCAAAATAAAAAGATCTCTATTTTAATTGAATGTTATACTTCACTGTGTCTGATACAGATGATTATATGCCTTGCTAAGATTTATCTTTCATTTTAGCATTGGATGTGTTTGTGGAGAAATAGGAAATATTATGTTGTTACACACACGTGCACACACACACAGCTGTTGAATTTGGTGGGATCCATTTTGGAGAATGTTTGAAAACTTATTCCTTGTTAAAGCAGTGCTAAAGGGTATAGACAGAAAATCACAGTTAAAGTGGTAGATGGAACACATGCTTAATTTCATCCTCTCCCTTGCAAAGTAACCCCTATGCTGACAATTTAAAAATATCATTGGAATAAAGAAAATGGGAGAGAATACAACAGCAGAGAGCTATTGATATATTTTTGGAGGGGGAGATAGAAGCGGAATGGATGAGTGGTACTTGATTTAGCTATGCAGAGTTGTAGAAACCCAGGTGTCTACAAAGGAAATGCCAATGAGAAGCAATGGAAACTCTGTAGACAACCCTGGAAAGACTCAAGGATTGGAGACAAAAAGGATTGTTGAAGCTAATGGAGAGACTTTGGGCTGAAAACAGAGCTGATTAAAATCCTTAAAAAGAGCAGCTGGACTCTCAAATCCCCTCCTCAACCCTGGCAGCCTGGCAACTATGCTTCCCTCACCATGCAAGAGACATGGGGCAGGGTGTTATTCTCTGGAGTAACTTAACTAGGGTGGCTACCAACTCAGCAGTATTGGAAACAGTGGCAGGTGAGGGTGAGGTGCAGTACTGAAATCTGGGAGACTGAGTAGAAATCCACATGCTGAGTAGTAACAAACTCTCCTCTCCTTCAAGCCTTCTTATGCACCTCAGCCACCAGGACACTGGCAACCAGGCTGTGCCTTCTAGGCAGGACATTGGAGGAGGCACCTTTCTGGAGGATCTGACTACCCAAAGGGGCAGAAACCTCATTACTCTTGAGGGTGTTTTAGTGAAACAACTGAGCTTTGTCTAATGTTTTTATGGTAATGCCCTGTAGCCCATCATACATTTCTTGAGCGGACAACTAAAAAATACCAGATTTGGAAGAAAGTCTCCAACGTAAAAGAGACCAAAACAAACAAAGTAACTAACTAACAAGAAAGTTAATGAAAACAAAGATCTTGCAGGAAACAAAGTTTATAAAAGCTAAAATGTATATTCTTCTAGATAATAGAAAAGAAATGTGTCCATGAAACAGAACATGGTACTATGAAAAAAGGAGAAATTAGAGACAGAATTCTTAGAAATTAAAAATATGTTACCAGAAATAAAATATTCAACAGAAGAGAGATGAGAAATTCTCCCAGAGAGGAGATGACAGAAAGAAGATGAAAAGAAGAGCAAAGATAATATAATTAGAGTTATCAGTAGGGATCCAATATTCAATTAAAAGGACTTCAGTTTCAGAATGAAAGAACAGAGGAAACGGAGGTCAGAAATTGCTAAAAATACATAATAAAATTTCCCAGAACTGAAAGAATAAGGAAAAGTCCCTTGAGTTTCAAACACGATCAATGGGGGATGGGGGGTGGGTAGCACACCAAGGTAAACTGTCGTGAGACGGTAGAACACCAGGGACAAAGAAGAAATAATAAATGTTTCCAGAGAGAGGGAGAGAGAGGAAGGAGCAGAGAGAGGGAAAGAGGGGAAAAGGAAGGCAGGAATGAATGATCTAAGGAACAAAAGAAGGAAAGATGGAAAGTCAAAGAAAATGAATCAGGGAACAAAATGACTTCTAGATAACACCAAAAACTAAAAGGCAGTGAAGAAGTTGCTTGAGATGTCTGAAGGAAAAATATTACTGAACAATAAATTCTGTATCTAGCCAAATTAACAATTAATATGAGAAGAGAATTAAAAAATATTTTCAAACATGTAAGTTCTCCCCCCAAAAATATATTTTTCCCAAGCATCTTTCCTAGGAAGCTACTACAGTATATGCCTCCCCACCCCCCATCCCCATGAGAGTGTCAGTCAAGAAAGAGGAAAAGAAAGTATTCTGGGGACAGAACGAAATACTAGAAAGAGGCAAAGCACAGTCCCAGGGTGCTGAAAAAAAAAATAAATAACTACTACATTTGACTATATTAAGAGAATTGTTTGCATATATATTGGAGAGTTTGGGAAAATGTCATTATGGGCAGATAGAATATTAAGCAAACAAAAATATGACAAAACTACTAATGTCAGGGAAAAGAAAAATGTGTAAAAGAAATGTAATTATAAATCCCCATGTGGCTTACATGTGAATAATATATACATACCCAAAATAATGCAAACACTGATTACTGCTTCACCTAAAATTCTTGTGTAATTAAATTGGGAAGTTTAAGGAAAGGGAAGAGAGAGAGAGAGAGTGTGTGTGTGTGTGTGTGTGCATGCACACACCTAAAGGTGGTATAAGAATGAGAAAAAGTGACAGGGAGGCAGGAAAGAAAGAGAAAGACAGAGACAAAGGTACACACATCAGGAGAGTATATAATAGCTGAATCCTTATCTTCCACAGTAGGAGGCCAACAGATTATATCAACATTTGAAAAACATCAGAAAATAGGTATATGAGAGTATCATTTGAGAATATGGAGTAATCAGTATAATTAACAGTTATGAGTTGAAGATTCTTGCCTCTGGGATTCAATGGTGGAGAGAGGTGGATGGGACATTCTTTTAAGCTGTACAGTTCTATGTGGCTTTTAAACATATGTGCATAAATTTTTGTTAATTTATAAAAGCTAAATATTTTTTTTAACATGAATGCCATGAATACTAGAGCTCTGAGGCTTCCAAGCCATGATTCCCAGGTTCCTGGAGGGCATCTGGAGTCCCCACGGGGACTGCTTCATGGAAGAAGGGGCTGAGTAGGTGGGACCACAGGTCTCACACCTGAGTTTCTGGTAAAGGAGCTATGCCTTGTCATTGTTAGGCTTCAGTGAACTGTTTCTTTTGAATAAAGGATTTCATAGCAAAAAAACAAGTTTGAAAAACACTGATAGCTGTATGCTCATCTGGAGAAAAACTGCTTTTAAATTGCTATGGTTGAGGCGTGGTCCCCAATGTGACTATGTTGGGACATGGTGCTTCCAAGAGGTGATTAGGTCCTTAAGAGGGAGCAATGCCTTTCTCATGGGAGCAAGTTCTTTGGTTACTGCGAGGTTGTTATATGGTGAGGCTGCCTCTTCTGTTGGATCTCTTTCTGTGTGCCAGCTTCCTCTTCTGCTCTCCCACCACGCTATGAAGCAGCATGAGGCCCTCACCAGATTCAACTGTGTATCTTGAACTTCCCAGCCTCCAGAATACAAATGAATAAACTCCACCTGGTTTAGAAAATGACACCCATCATTTTCTTTTTATCATATAAAACAGAATTATCCTATTTCTAACCCTGGATACATCTCAAAGCATTTGGATTAGGACCAGTTCTTCATTTGGATTTCAAATATGGATTGGACATTTGAGTCTACCTCGTCAAAGTAGCTGCTCCCCAATCTGGCTGACAGTCTGACCCCCACCTATACTGTGCCAGATTCTGTTCCCTACTCTCTCTTCTCTCGTTCTCACATTTCTTTTAAGATTGTTCTTTTCCTTGGGTATTTCCCTCCCTTCCTTTTTTTCTTTTCTTTTTAATGTAAATAATTTATTTTATTTTAATGTAAATCATTTATTAACTTTTACTTTTACATTTATTTCATACTTATTCACTGTTTTAAAAATTTCAGAATATTATGGGGTATGCATGTTTTGGTTACATGATTTACTTTTGTACAGTTTGAGTCAGAGTTATAAGTGTGCCCTTCACCCAGGTAGTGTGCATTGTACCCATTAGGTTTGAGTTTACCCATCCCTGCTCTCCCCTCCCACTTGCTTGATTTCCATTGAGTTTTACTTCCATATGTGCACCTAAGTGTTAATCGATTAGTTCCAAGTTAGTATTGAGTACATGTGGTGTTTGTTTCCATTCTTGCCATACTTCACTTAGGAGGATGGTCTTCAGTTCCATTCAGGTTGTTATAAAAGATACTAGATCGCCAATTTTTTTAATGGCTGAGTAGTACCAGATGAGAAGGAATCAGTGAAAGAATCCTCTCCCTTTCTTAAGCCTTGTGTACATCTTTTTCCGCATTAAAGAGCATCTCCATTCCCCTCTGCTCCCCTCCCCAAATTCTCCTGCAACAGAGACCCAGAAAAGAGAAATAGAGTTGCCTCTTCAAGGACAAAGAGGAAAATAAGGAATTGAGAAAAGGCTATAATTACTCTTACATGAATATTTTTAAGGTGTGTGTTTGTGTAAATTACAAGGTCAAATACTCTCATTACAGAAAATCTATGAAAAGTGGAATAAGATTTTTTAAAAAGAGCCCACACATCATTTTGGTAGGACTTCTTCTAGCCTTTATCTTTCTCTCTGGTGCCTACAGATGTTCTAATATAGTTGAAGTCATGGTACACATACACTTATATGCTGATTTTTAACCTAATCATTAGCCTGTTTCATTCTGGTGTCATCAAAACTGTTATTTTCCCCATTATTCTCTACCAAACAAACCTACTATAATTGGTATATTTGTACATATGGCTCTTTCCATGATTAAGGTTATTTCTATACAATAGGCATACAAAATGTGTGTTCATTTCCAATTTTTAAGTTTATTACATTTAATTGTATTACATATAGCATGCTGCTGTGGTTTTCCTTTTCATTTTTAAATGTACTTAAGATATATAACATGATGTTTTGATATATTAAAACTTATTTTGATATACACAATGAAATGATTACTACAGTTAAATAAATTAATATGGCATCATCTCAAATAGTTACCTTCATGTGTGTGTGTTTGTGTGTGTGTATGGTAAGAGTGCCTAAAATCTACTCTCTTGGCAAATTACCAGTATACAGTACAATATTAACTATAGTCCTCACGCTGTACACCTAATCTCCAGACTTATTCATACTACATAATTATGACTTTTGTACCTTTTGACCTACATCTTCCCATTCTCACCCTGATAACCACTGTTTACTCTATTTCTATGTATTTGATTTTTTTTTTTTTAGATTCCACATAAAAATGAGATCATACAGTATTTTTCTTTCTTCATCTGGCTTATTTCACTTAGTATAATGTCATCTGGATTTATCCATTTTTGTCAAAAATGGCAGGATCTTCTTTTTCAAGGCTGAACAATATTCCACTATGTGTGTGTGCGCATGTCACAATTTCTTTATTCATCCTTTTGTCAATGAACACTTTAGTTGTTTCCACATATTGGCTATTGTGAATAATGCTGCAGTGAATATTGGAGTGCAGATATCTTTAGGAGGTGGTGATTTCATTTCCTTTGGACATATATCCAGCAGAGGGATTGCTGGATATATTTTTAAGTTGATTGGCATTTAATAGGATTACACATGCTGCTGTTTTGAATTTCTTCTATATATGTTGTTAAAGCCCCTGTTTTCCAATGTTTTTTATATATAGTTTTTGTACTTTTTCTTGCACAGTGTCTATTTTTTAATTACTTTTCAAACAATTACTACTTGGATCTATTAATCTTTTCAGTTTTAACAAAACCACGATTCCCCCCAAAAATGTATTTTTGCATAAATAGTATTTGCTTTTAAAAATAAACGATATACAAAAGACTAAAACAAAAATCTGCTGCAAAACTATCACCCTGAAAATAACACCTGTGCTAGTCTCTTAAGGACAACAAGAAGGGGAAAAAAATGGCAAAGATCATTTGCTTTTCAGTGACCAGGTTCTTCATACACATAGATGCCTCACAGAGTGGCTAAGACTGTGTTTGAACACTTTGTTCACCCCTGTAGGGAGACTGCTACCAGCATTTACCATCCACAGAACTGTGCTAATACAGCCTAATTCTGGAGAACGAAGCAGAGATTAACTGCTTGTTCATAATAAATCAGGGGTATCCAATTTGCCTGTTACATGCCCAGTTTTCTTTGGAAACAAGCCTTGGAAGCTATTTTTCTGATCAAATCCTAACTCTCATGTTAGTGCTTATGAAAAAGGAAAACAACATTTACTCATGATAAAGACTGAGTTCTAACCATTATAAATCTTATCAATTGCCTTGTGAAGGTTAGGGAGCAAAAAGAAAAAAAAAATCTTGCTCACTTAATCTTGTGTCTGGACTAATGCTCCTATTACTCTGTGAAGTGTTCTGAAATTTGTAAGATTGGCGCAGATGAAAATATAAGTGGAGATAAAGTTGGGAACCTAAGGAGACATCTGATTGATGAATGTTGCACTGTAAGGAATGGCCAGTAACAATTCAAAAAGAAAATTGTTACAGTTACTGGGAAATATTAGAGAACTTAACATTTCCTTTTTTCTTTATTTTTCTTACAAGCCAGCAAGATCAGCAGAAGTGATCTTAACAAATATTTGCTGTGTAAGTATTTAGAGTCAATCACACATGCACATACACACACACACACACACACGGTGTTTATTTTGTTGTTGTTGTTGTTGTTGTTGTTTTGTTTTTTTGTTTTGTTTTGTTTTATGGAGTACCCATAGCACATTGGATGTTTATTGAACAAACACATTCAGTCTTGACCTTGACCATATATATTTATGGTCTTAGAAACCAAGAAGAACAAGCACATCATCTATATCTTATTACAATTGACACACGGTGTTTAATGATTTTTTTTTTAGTTTCAGTAAAGGTGCTTGGTACATAATATACATTCCATATAACCTTTTGGTTAATTGTTTGAAGAGAGGTATATTTTTCCCAAGGCAAATGCTAAGATATGGGCCAAGAAATAATAATTTTCCATAGGTTAAAATACACACTTGTACACAAGCGGTTCTTCACTTTTAACCAACATTTCTTGAGTGTCAGTTACGTGCTAGTGCTCACTCAGAGACACAACAGATGTGAGCAGTGTCGCTGATGGTGAACCAGGCGGCCTGCCAGCAACTCCCTCCCCTCTTCTTAATTCACTTATGTTTTGACACCATCTATTAGCCTTGTAGAGGAGTGTTTTTGACAGAGAGAAAAAGAAGCAAGGGCACAGAGATGTGTGCTCTCTGGACTATGGGGTTATTTCTTTCCATTTATTTATGAAGTCATTTGAATGCCTTTATCTATTAGCATTGCAGATAGCCTGCAGGTTCCCCGAGATAATCAACTTTGGGGATAAGAGTAAAGAAAGTTTCTTCCTCCCCTTTTCCCTTCTTTTAATCTTTTTTAAAAAGACATCTAGTGATGCCATTAGATTAAAAGCTAGTATGCCACCAATCTATATGGAGCATCAAAATATCACCAAAATAAATTAGTAATGTGATGTCAGTTAATCAAGTTTTTACTCATGGTTCCTTATTATGATCTTGTTCTAGATGTGATAAAAGACAACCTAAAACTTTCTTTCTGGAGTCAAACTTCTATAGTAGAATATTTTTGAGATGTCCATATAAGTTCCAAGGAGCAGCTGCAGCCACACGGCTACCCTGAGCCCAGCCAGCTGACAGTTGCCCAGAGTTGGCAGCCACAGCCAGATGAACTTTGGAAACCCCAAACTGCTTGGGGTTGAGATATGCTCATTTACCAAAATTATAAATCCTTTATCAGGCCTTTGAAGAAGTTGCCTGGTCCCTAGAATTGCATGTTTTGACCCTAAAGAGGTAAATTATTTTTCAGAAACAGGAGACTTTTTGGCCCCAGTAACCACTAAACAAATGTTAAATACAAGTAAATTAGTGGTGACTTAAGGGGACCCCCATTATTAATCTTTGTCAGGCTCTATTTCATAAAATGTATCTTTTTCCTAGTTTCCATTCACTCAATTTCTCCTTGTTCAAACACACACACACACACACATATACACACACACACATTCTTTCCTAGTCCTCACTAAAGTTTTGCAAGACAGTCCTGAAAAAGAAGGTTTAATAGGGTGGTAGAAGTGTGTTTTGCACTCTCCTACTGTTTGGAATTTAAAATATAGGTCATTTGAAATCAGTTTTCCCACAATTCCTACAAGCAAGTTTTTCTCTCACAGAAAATCCACAGATTCAACAGAATACTGTCAAGCAGTGGCTATTTCTTCCTCTAATGAGTCCCAGCTCATTCACTAAGGCTCATTCAACTTCTAACACAAAATTTGCCATTTCACTTTTTTACTGAAGCCATAGCCATTCTGGGTAACATTATATGTGGCTGTTAAAACAAATATGCTGTCCTACTCCAAAACTATTTTAATGCCTCAAAATATTTGCTCAATTCTGCTCAGAGTTAAGAAAAAAATCCGGGAATGTTACTTGTTTGTATTATGTGTACCTGGGAAGTTATTCATGCTGAGTAACAGTACAGAACTTGAGCTGCCTTGCTTTCTGCTTCCAGGAATGCCAATCAGAGAACATTCTTTTTCAGGCAGCCAAGTTTGGAAGTCAGTTGGTTTCTGGCAGTGAGCAGGGGGAGGGGATGGCAGGGGAAGCACAGCGAGTCCACGGGCTGATGTTCAGTTTCCAAGTGTTTCCGTAATAGCCATCAATGAAAACATCTCCTTTTACCCACTCAGAGACAGGTAAAGAGACAGCTGAGTAAATCAGCGTTAGATGTAGCAGCGGAAGTTCAGTCCCAGGGAGGGGGTGGAGGGCGGGCGCGTGAGAGCCTGCCATTGGTGAGCTTACCAAAGGCATCTGCCAGTGGGACTTCAATGGAATGTGAAACCAAATCATTTTCAAGTTAAAGATAGACACGGTATACACCAGGATCTAGAAGCTGGATTTTAAACACATCTCTCTCCCTAGAATTTCAGGGAGTTCTGTTATGATCCGTTATACCTAACAATTTGCTTCGAGTTTGTTCTTTAAGTGAACATGCTAAGAATTCATATATGTTCTGGATGTACTGGGATTAAAAGGATTTAAGAGATCATGGTGTGCACATTCTAGGGTAAGTGAAAGGATTGGTTTTAGGGTGCATCGCTTCTCTGGGAAGGTTAATGTCGAATTTTCCTTTTTTGTTTGTGTGAATGAAAAGGTGATAATGAAGATATTTCACTGTTGTAACTTGCTTACTTTTCCTGAGATAGTGGCATTTTATATTTTGTGCAGTGGCAAGAAATAGAATATTTTAGCCTATTTTTGAAATTTATTTTGCAGACCTGTGACTTCAGTTTTACCTTTACCCTTACTTGCTTTTTTGTCTATTAGCTCTTTGCTTTAAGTGCCCAGAGTTTATTGAGTTACAGTATCAGCAGATCTGTGTCACAACAGACTGAATGTTACTGTGTCATTATGCCATGGGATAAAACCGTATTATTGTGTGACAGAGTTCAGGTTCCCTTGCATGGCACTAAGTCACTTCCTAATTTAAAAAAATAGAAAAAGGAAAAAAAAAAAAGGGAGGGGAAACCTGGTTTAAGGTGGTCTAAAAGGGCATAAGGAGCCTTTCAAGGTATTCTACTTTTTAAAAAGCAACTGAGAAAATACAGACAATTTCTGTAGGAGAGAACAATTTATTAATAGAAGTTATTTTTTGGTGTTACCTCATTAATTCCAAGCAGGTTCCTGTCCTCCTAAAAAGCTGATATTTGCTAAGTGAATGGAGGCATTATGATTATACAGAGCTTGAGAGAAGAGGAGGGAGAGGAAGGGTTGTCTAATTTGCTATTGCCACACTGTTTTAAGGACTTAAAAACTTTTTTCCTTGAAAAGGAAGAATGACAAACTTTAGTTCTCAAGTTTTGCCCTTGTATAGATTTTGTTTCTTGTTTTGCCTAATAACCTCTCCCTCTGCTCTTAGAGACAGCTTTTCCAAACTTGCACAGCATTCCTTCTGAATAAATACTGTCCATAATAGTCACAGAGTACATGGTGTGAATTGGAAATTCTACTTTATATGGGGAAAATAAATCTGCTGACTCTCTTATTGCAGAGTGTGGGGCTGAATAGTTGTTAAATGTAACTGGCCAGTTTTTGTTCGGTCAGATAGACAGATTCTATTGTACTAAATTGACTAAACTAGGTATAAACAAGGAAGGGCTTAATATGAATCTTTCACTCAACTTTGATAAGAATTAAGTAATATACTGTGTTACTCTTCTAAAATGGAAAAGGGGTATTTCATTGATAGGGTCACTTGATGTTACAACTACTAAATAATCTAGGGAGGCCAAACAAAATGTGCAGCTGGCAGAGCTTAGTTTGAATGTTCCCTCCCTCCATTCTCTGCCCTCTTTCCGGCACCCCCAAGTCCTCCTCTTCCCTGGAGACCCCTGATGAATGTCATTGCTCACTGCTCTCCTTTGCTTGGCAGTGAGGACCTATCCTCAAGGAAGAATCTGATTCTAGAGACTTTTAAAGTAAATGTACATCAGAAGTATTTGCTAAGTACATCAGAAATATTTGCTTTTTGATATATAATCTTCAAACAGTTTGAGAATTTGTTAAATCATAGTTAAACTTTGGTAACAATTATAATTAACCCTTAGGTTATAAAATCTGCAGCTAATTTTCATTTCCTTATGAGTGGATGGCACCTTTGTAAATTTTCCCCTGGTCACATGGGACGTCTGGTGACATTGTGCTACCCAGCTGTGTCCTCAAGGGTCAACAATAGGAATGAACCTGGCAGAAATCACAGTTGCTTTTTTTTTGTTTAACGGAAATATACATTTTTATTTATTTTTATTTCAGGATATCATGAGGATACAAACATTTTGGTTACATTTTATGTCTTTGCCTCACCCAAGTGAGGTTTAGAGGCTTGCCCTTCCCCTCTACAATGCTCACCGTGTCCATTAGTTGTGAGTTTGCCCCCTCCACGCCCCCAATCCCTGGAGAATATTACTACCATGTGAGCACCATAGTGTTGATCAGTTAGTGCCAATTTGATGGCAAGAACATGTGGAGGCTATTCCTCCGATCTTGTGATACCTCACTGCGGATAATGGGCTCAAGCTCAATCCAGGAAAATATAAGAGGTGCTAGATCACTGTCATTTCTTATAATTGAGTCATATTCCACTTTATACATATACCAAATTTTAATGATCCACTCATGAATTTACAGGCACTTGGGTTGTTTCTACATCCTTGCAATAGTGAATTGTGCTACCGTAAACATTCAGGTACAGATGTTTTTATTGTAGAATGTCTTTTGCTCTTTTGGGTAGATACCTAAATAGTGCTATTGCTGGATCGAATGGTATTTCTATTTTTAACTCTTTGAAGTATCTCCAAATTCTTTTCCACAGAAGTTGCACCAATTTGCAGTCCCACCAGCAGTGTAAGAGTGTTTCCGTTTATCCACATCCTCACCAGCATTTGTTGTTTTGGGATTTTTTTTGATAGAGGCCAATCTCACTGGGGTTAGGTGATATCTCATTGTGGTTTAAATTTGCATTTTTCTAATGATTCGAGATGTTGAGCATTTTTTTATATGTTTGCTGGCCATTATTCTGTCTTCTTTTGAAAAGTTTCTGTTTATTTCCTTTGTCCATTTATTGATGGGGTTGTTTGATTTTTTTTCTTGTTGATTTTTTTTTAAGTTCTAGTTAGATTCTTGTTATCAGACCTTTACAGGTGTGTAGAGAGCAAATATTTTCTCCCATTCTGTAGGCTGTCTATTCCCTCTAATGATAGTTTCCTTGGCTGTGCGAAAGCTTTTTAATTTGATCAGATCCCATTTACTTATTTCTCTTGCTGCGGTGATTGCTTTGGGGGTCCTCTTCAAAACTTCTTTGCCTAGGCCGATGTCTGAAAGGGTCTTCCCACCATCTTCTTCTAGAATTGGAGGGGCGGAGTAATGAGTGTAATCACAAGTGCTTTTAAGAAGTTTGTGAATGCATACACCTGTGTGCTCACCACGCACAGGTACACACACAAACGTGTAGGCATTCCATTGACTTTAATACATTTCTGACCAAACTGTGAACATAAATTAAAATTTTATTAGACTTATCATTGTGGATTTTTTCTTTTCAGTGTGTCAAAAGAAAAACAAACAAAAAATACAAAGTTAAATTTTAAAATGTAAAAATTTTAAACTATGTGGCCAAATAGTGTTGACAGGAAAACAGGCAAATATTTCTTTGCTACTATTATGTCACTTTTGTAGTTTCTAGTTCTCTGAGGGAATTGTCAAGCTTGGCTTTTATTTCTTTGAACATAGTAAGAGCCGTTTCATAATGTATTTCTGATAATTATAACATCTCAAGTGCTACTGGATGTCTTTCTATTATTACTGTTCCTGCCAGTTCTCACTCACGGTGTCTTATTTTCTTGGTTGCTTGGATATCTTTGACTATATGCTGGAAATATATTTTTAAAATTACATGACAGTTTGTGTTGAGACTTAAATGACGATGTTTTTCCTCCAGAGAAGACTTTGGTTTGCTTCTACCAGGCACCTGGGGATGATATCAGACCAGAATCACCTTAGACAAAGCACAACACCTAAGGTTCTCTGGATCACCTCTGTGACAAGTAGCAAGGCTGCAAATCTATGTGAGGAATGGTAGTTTCACTCCTACCCTGAAGGAAGGTGTGGCCTGTCAAGATCCCAACTTAAAGTTGGGTTAGTTAATTAAAGCCCCCACCTGAGGGCCAAGGACTGTGACTTTTCCATGAAGCACATACGGCTGCCTGGTTTCTCACATCTTTTTTCCTAATAGTCACACGCCCAAGGACAAAAGCTTTTAAAAATGAGCTTACCTCTCTGACTCCTGATCTTCTCCTAAATTATCATGTGCTAAATCCTCACGATCTCATTAGCTCTTTGCTCTTTTTATATTTCAAATATCTTTACTTACCTCACTGGATATGTCAGTCCAAATTATCTCATTGCTGTTACCAGAAATGGAAATTCAGTCTACTGCTTTTATAGTATTTTTTTTTTTTACACTTTTCATTCTAGAGAAAATAGCAGATAGTCTGCTGATATCATTAATGATTTCAGGTAGTTTTTTGATTTTGTAATTGTGACCTTATTTGTTTAGACTTTCTGGAGAAAAATGCATATGTGTGTTGCTTTAAAGATTCATGTTTTCAGACTTATCTGAGCTGTCAGCAATACTTAACAGTTCTTTTATCTGGCCCTAGCTGGTCCCTCTCCCTGGTAATTAATCTCTTTAATCTCTAATCCACCCCACTACCATCCATCGCTTTCAGCTGTTGACTTTGACTCTTTCTACTTTCTCTTGGCTGATATCCAGTATCACCACATTTTTTTTGAATATCTTTAAATAAATCCTTCCTTTCCATTCCCTTTCCCATTGCTCCACTTCAGGTTTTCATCATCTCACTTTGGTATTATGTGGTCTCGCAGTTGTTCTCCTGTCTCTAGGTCCCATCCACACCCTTCCCTCTAACCCCGACATATATCTTCTATGCTGGCACCACACTTATCTTCTAAAAATTATAGACATCAATGGATTGCCACGCTACTTAAAAATCTTTGGTGGCTTACTATGCTCTTCAAAAATAAAGCTTAGTGTCCTTAGTATATGCTACAAAGTCCATCAGTCCATCACAAAGCTTCAGCCCATTTCTCAAACATAGTTACCACTGCTTCACTGGTTATCATCAACACTAATCACACACAATTCACACAACTGTTGCCTCGAGGATATGCCATATACTATCCTACTTTGTGCTAGTCCACCTACCAATTTTTTTTTTCTTGGAATGTCTATTACTCCTCTCCTTTGTGGGCAAACCCTATTTCCCCTTCAAGGTTGACGTCTTAAGTCACCTTCACTGTTCTTTCTTTAATTGCATAGCTCACCCACTATTCTGGGAGCCCCTAATGGCATGTCTTGTGTCTTACTCACTTTGTATTCTCAGAAACTGATACATAGAAACCACTCAATACATATTTAAGGAATGAACAAATGACTATTTTGAGGAAATTTTTTCTCTGTAATTCCTTTTTTTACTTTATTCTTTTTCATTATAAACATCATTATTCTTTTGACTGTAGACTCTTTGTCTAGCATAGTGATCATTAATGATCTTATATGTCAAGTAGAGTCAGTAAGATAAAACATGTTTGTTTGGTGGTGGTGGTTTTTTTGAGGAATGGGGGTTCTCTATTTCCTTTTTTGTCAAATGTGACGTATAACTTGATTGTGATGACAAGAAAGACAGTGGAAATTTAAGTATGGTGAATTAGGTGTGTATAATCAGAGAGATTCATATTCAAAAGAGTCATAGCGTGGGAAAAGTGACATGGTTCAACAAATCTAGGCCAGAATGTTGGAGAGCATATTAGGAAGAAGTCAATGAGGCACAACTAAATTAAAATTATCTCATTGCACACAACCTAAATTTCAACCATTAGAAAACACTGAGTGGTTTTTTAGATCACAATGTGGTCCGGAAAAGAAAGCAGTTCATAACTTATGTAATATGACATTGTAATCTTAAATTTTAAAGCTTGTTTAGAAATTTTTCTTAAAATGTTTAGCCTTGAAGTGCAACTTTAATATCATTTTGTCAACAGCATACACTAAGCAAAGAAAAATTGCATTTGTTTGTTAAAAATTGGATATAGTTGATGGGAACCAGAGGAAGAAGAAATATAGCTTATTAATTCCAAAGATGTTTAATTAATTTCATATTCTTTGGACCACTTAAAAATCGTTCACACATTTATTGTGAATCTTTGCTATGCCAACTTCTGAGATTTAGAAAAATAAGAAACTTGGCTTATATTATTTGTCGTACAGGACTATCCAACCTCCACAAAGAGAAAAGCCCTACTGTGGGTGGGGCCAAAATTTATCTTCAGAAAACATCTTTGAAGCCAATGAAATTTTCAAAGTCAGTTTTTAAATGAGAACCCAGAATTCTCCATCACGAAATATGAAAATATAATGTTGGCCTTTTCTTTTTTGCCTTATCTGAAAAAGAAATTTAGGTTAGTTCTTGAATACTGGCTAATTTTAAATCCTAACTTCCAAGTAGGTGAGCCCATTTGTTTCATTAATTCAACAATTTGAGTTCCTACCTTGTACTTTAATTGTGTAGGCAATGAAATTATTTATTCACCCTCTTCACTGGACACTGACATGGGAGGAGATCATGTTAACAATGGATTTAATTAACAAACTTCTTTATATAGTATTTAATTTACATTTTTAATTTATTTGTCCTAATCTCCACACATTTAAAAAGTCATTTTGCCTTTCTCAACAATCAGTATTTTCCTCTCACAAAACCAAGTTTTAGGGCAATCTTGATATAGCTTTAACTCTTAAAATATCTCACATTTAGGAGATACTTTTATTACAGAATAGCTTAAAGAGACCTGAATAAATTCTTTAAAAAAAAAAGAGTTCAGCAGAATGTGTATTTTTATCACAAAGCATTGCGTCTTAATATAAAATAGAAGTACATTTATTTGCATAAATAAAGCTAGACTTTGCATTTTTGCAAAATAAACATCGTGTAAGGATGACTCATAGACACCCTGAGTCATGAAAGCTTTGTAAACCTTTATGTCTTTTAAAGAGATCAACAGAGTTATTTTTATATTTTTTTAAGTCCCCTTTACTTTTTGTGCCTATTCCTATATAACGTGATAGTTCACAGATTTTCAGATGCTGAAACAATGAATTCACTGAATTAATCAGAGTTCAGAAATACAAATGCCTTAATCAGTTTTATCAAAATATATAGATTAATTTTGAATGAATTTTATCTTCTAATGCATATGAACTTCCCAGTCTTTGATTGTTCATTACTACACATTTGTAGAAACATGTTAACTTACCAAAAGATGTTTTTTAACAGCTCAGATAAATGTAACAATTCTCTTCCAATGTTTCAAATTATTTTGTAGGTTAGAGATATGTATTATTTTATTTTATATATGCTAAAACTAAGATATAGATGCATGAAGTGTTCTACATATACTGTGTGGTTTCCTGAGGTCACAAACAACTCTCAATTTCATGGCATATAGAAACCAAAGTTTTCCTTCTCACTCCTGCAATCTAGCCACTGTAGGTGGCTGAAGATCCTTCTCCACATTGCTGCTTTCACCTGGAAATAACCCATTTTCCTTATGCTCCCATTTCCCTGGCCAAAGCATGCCATGTGGCCATACTTAACTTCAGTTGGGTGGGAAGTACAGTTCTACCATGTGCCTGGAAAGAGAAAAGACTGGAATATTTATAAAGGGCTCTAATGAATTTCCATACTAAGGGATGATAGGCAGCCCCAAGCCCCCAGAGTAACACAGATCTAGACTTAGAGACTTACATACCTGTGAACAGGCCCATCCTTGGTAAGATGTAGCCTACCTGCTGTCTGATGCTAACTAACATCTTTTGCCAGTTTAGATCCTTTGCCTCTCATCCGCACTGAGACTTTTTGACTCCTTAGATCTTTGCCAATTCCAGAGTGTCTGTGACCTTTCTGTGACAGCTTCTCCACCACTATGGAATTCTAGGATTTTTACTTATCCTCACACTTATTACTCAGCTGGAGACCTGCCCATAAACAGTTTGGGGAAGTGAAAGGAACCTCCTTCAGGGCAATTCCTACAGAATGCAGGGAGCAAATGGGAAATGTT
This sequence comes from Eulemur rufifrons, assembly GCF_041146395.1. NCBI lineage: Eukaryota > Metazoa > Chordata > Mammalia > Primates > Lemuridae > Eulemur > Eulemur rufifrons. The sequence goes on along the minus strand of NC_090987.1, from coordinate 31,386,078 downwards.
AACACTCTCCCATCTCTAAGAATGGCTCCTGTATCGAATAGAAATGCAGAAAAAGAGAATTGATGCAATTGTAATTCCCAGCCCCCACTTTTCCCTAAAGTAAAAGGATGAGGCTTAGGAAGAATGGCACCGAGGAATGGTGGTATATATTATATATTAGAAATGCATCATCTTGAGCAGCATTTACATTACTGATATTCTACCTCTTGCTTAGCATTTAGTTTGAAGCAAGAACAGGATAAAATTCAGGAATTCAAAGATTAATGACACACTTAAAAGTTGAAAAATTTTAAGCCAGTATTTTATGGTCCTTTGGATTTTAATTTAAATCAGCAAATCCAATTTGTGTTCTTGGGAGCAATAACTCTAGGAACTGGTATGTGGGGAGTGGGGTGGGCCATGAATTCGGAATCAGCCCTGTTCAGCACTGCAGGGCTGCTGCTTTGCAACTCTGCATAGCCACACAGTAGTACTCTAGTTTTTGTTTGCCGAATTATGAAGTCAATTATATCCACCTTCTGAAACTGCTTAGCACCTAAAACATTTGGAATGCTGAAAAATTTAGGAGATTTAGGTGAATATTGGCATTAAGGACTAAGCATTTTAGGAGATTTACGTGAATATTAGTATTAAGGATTCATAAAAGTTCAATACTAAAGAAACATGTTTGACTTTTTTTTTTAATAGAGAAACAGATGATATATATTTGGAAGAACAGAAAGGACCCCCATGACAGTTTAGGGAGTTTCATCTGCTTTGTATCATAAACTCTTTGCATAAGATCATCAGTCAGCCTATCAATAAGTACAGTTGATCCTTTGAACAACACAGGTATGAACTGTGAAGGTACACTTATACACCGATTTTTTTCAGTAAATACATTGGAAAATATTTTGGAGATTTGGAATAATTTGAAAAAACTCGCAAATGAACCACATAGCCTAGAAATAGCTAGAAAATTAAGAAAAAGATATGTCATGAGTGCATAAAATATATATATACTTGTCTATTTATGTGTTAATCAACATAAAAAATTATGATCCAGTATCTTGACTTTATTTAATCCAGTGTTTTCTAATATATTTTGACGACACAACGTTAGATACATAGATAGATAGACAGGTAGGATGTATGGATGGATGTAAATATAGATATATCACATTTTACCAACACAAAACACTCTTTGGTTAATTCTAGTTTAAATAACCCCGGGTACATTGTATTAATTAAAAGTGTGACATTATTGTAGTTCATGTAATACTTTTAGAATATAAAGCTAAGAATTTTAAAGGACTTTTATAACTATGCTTACTATTTCGTACTTCATTTTCATTCCCTTGATAACAGGCATTGATTTTAAACACAAACAGAAATCAAATTTTAAAGTGACAGGATCCAATAATAATATTTGTTTAACGCTATTCAGGCATACCGAATACTGTTAGTGATACACCACAGATAAGGAGATTGGCTGTGTTCTTCAGAACCCAGAACTCAAAAGTGATTTGCCCTATTTTACCCATGTCAACCAAAATTCTAAAACTGTTATTGCACCTTAGAATATGATTACACATTATTACTATATTAGACTTAATTATCATTTCTTTATGAAGACCTTGTGAAGAGAAAGGTCATCTTCAACTTCAACATCTGTTTCTTGATATTGTTTTTTTGTTCACCTCCTTTAAGTTCAAAAATTTGAAAGCTTAAAAAGAAAAAAATTGTAGGGTTTCAAAAGATGCTCTACTAAACTTACCACCTGTGAGAATTTTTCTGTACAAGAGGAGTAATAGACTAGCAAGAACAAAATGTCTACTCTTCTCTTTAAATATATGTCATACGCATTAAGTGTTATGGCCACTTAAAATGAATCAATTGTTCTGTGAATTTTTATACTATCAGCAACTCCATTCAAAGAAAATTCTAAATACGAGGTTCACCAGTAGATATTAGGGTGGCTTAGGTGTGACAGGGTGTGGGTGTCTCTTCTTCGCTTTGTCCACACTGATAAGATTATTCTGCTTTTCCTTCATTAGCAATTTAAGTTCCTCTCCTCTCATTTTAAAATAAGAGATAAATCAATACTCCAAAAAATTATTTGGGAAATATACTTACTTTCTGCACCATAGAAAGAGAATTCATTCAATCAAAATTGTGGGTAACATAAATTCCTACCGCACATTTTTTCCTCTGATTAATTTTTGTTTATATAATAAGATTCAGAAGCTATAATGATGTCAGTAATGCCTCTACAGTTTTATTGCAAGAGGATCTGAACGTTTTTGTTCAGCCCTGCAGCGCTCCTCCTTTGTAACGTTTTGAATAGCCACCCAGCAGTAATCTGTTTCTTGTTGGCCAAATTATGAAGTCAATTATATCCACATTCTGAAACTGCCCAGCACCTAAAACATTTGGAATGCTGAAAAATATCCCGTGTAGCCATTTTCCAGATACCAGAGCATAAATCTAAGTTACTTAGATTTACAGTATTACAATTTCTCCTTTAAAATGACATGAGGGAAGTGTTTAACTTAATGAGGCAGAGGATCCTGGTGCGCAAGTTACATTATATTTTCCATTGCACAAGGGTAAATTATTGCTTTGGTTTCCTATATGGTACCCCAGCGGCCTCAAAGACACAATGTAGCATCCAGAAATGCCCACTTTTTCTTAGGCCATAACTTATTCTCAGACAGTATGCTTCCTGGGAATTAGCCATAACACTTCTTATAATAGGCTGAATTTCTTGAAGGTCATTTGTAGATACTAACTGAACTTGAATTTTTTTTTAACTTAGGAACATTGAAGTGGTAAGTCTGCATACATTACTATAAAAAAGGAAAACTAATGGATACATTCTTTGTCTAAAACATTTAGAAAACAAGCAAAAAATTCTGGGTAAAAAATTAAATCATAGGGCATAAAATTGTTTCCTGGCATTTCTCCACTGTTGTTGCAAACTTTTTAAAATAAATAAGCACAGGTCTTTTGGGAATGGTCTTTGCATATTTAGAATTATAATAATTAAATATATGGTTCTATATTTAATTATGTGTAATTATATTTTTATATATTTGTAAATTATATGTAATTGTATTTATAAATAAGAATCTTAATCTATTTTGAATATCAAATGTATTAACTGAAATGACCAAATGTGTGTGTATTTTTTAAACAAGCTTTACTTTCTAGTAAGGTAATATAAGAATTTAAGTAAAACAGAACAAAGACCCCTCACCGAGCAGTGTTGCAGCGTTTGGATATATTTTAGAGCTTGACAATTTTCAAGGCAGAAACATTACGCCAGGCTTTCTGCCAAACCATTACTAGTAATCTGATGACAAGGGATGAAGCAAATGAAAGTGCTGCTGCCTGGCTTATTTAGATATGCATTTGCTAAAAGAGAAGCCAACACATTTCTTATGCAAACCATCAAAATCACAACTTGGGCAGACACACACGCACACACACACATTGTACTTTTACAAGTCTAGGAATATACACATTAAAATACAACTTTATGCTTAGGAGGAACACAGAAGTAGCAGACACAGCTAGGGTTGACTGGATCCTTTCTTTACCTTGAGTGGTTTTGATATATAGCAACGTTTCTCTGAAAGCCATAGTAGAAGGAATTAAATTACTTATATCTGGACAAGATTTAGCATTACCCTCACACGGTTGAATTCTAGCAATTGCCCCAAATTATTCATTGATAAGTCAACGTCAAGCTATTGTCTGTTGTTTATTTAAATAAGTTAGATAAACATCAATTTTCTCTGTAGTGCTAAAAAACGATGTATATAATAGTATAATGATATAAGAAAGTAATCGCATTAGGCGTTTTTATAAAAGGAAGACTGTTTGAAATTTTGTAAGTTCTTTGGAGGGGAAAAATATTGAGTAAATAACTGAGAGTATTTGCATATATCATTTTGACCACTGGAGGGCTCTCATATTTTCTAACTATTTCTTTAGAAATCTCCAGCTGCAACTTCAGTATAACAAATTTAAATCTTGGCTTTATAAAGTTTATATTGTCCCCTAGCTCATAAGATGGTATGTATTGTCAAAATACAAAATAAAAGATGGTCAGATTCAATTTACTGTGTACTTTAACTATTTCACAACAAAAAAAAAAGAGAAATTAACAGCGTTCCTATATTTTTATAATCATTTCATAACCAAGACTTGTCAAAATTACGTGAACAATAACATGCATATTAGGGTGAGAAATTTCTAAATCTCAGAGTTATACCCTATATTTGATGTCTTAAACAATCCATGCAGTGCCAAGTCCTTGTGTTGGAGGAGTACACTGTCCAGTGGGAAGACAGTTACATATGGTGATGATTTAGTTACACTGTAGCAAGTGATAGAGTGTTAAGGTGCCCAGAGACAATGTCCTGAAGAAGGTGATGCCTATACTGGATCTTAACAGGTGAGTAGGAGCTACCTAGATAAAGAAAGGTGAGGAGGGCATTTAGGACTAAAGGACTAGTATGAATAAAGACATGAAACTTCATAGTGTGTAGAGGCTGTAACCAACCATTTGATGATACTATAGGATGAACTTTGAGGCTAAAGTGAAAGGAGGTGAATTTGGAGAGGTAAATAGGCACCCAGGAAGGTCTTTTATATCATTTCAGGGCTTAGTGCTTCTGAAATCCAAACCCCATCCTCAAAGTAAACAAAGCAAAAATAAGAATGAATATATACTCATAGGAGGGCCTGGAGTTAGAGCTCAAAATGAGCTTTCATCCATATCCAGTTCTTTGAATTCTCATGTATTTTCATTTTACTTTATAATAAACTTTGTTTAATTCAGGATAAAAGTATTTTTCTCTAAATTTCCAGGAAGATGCACCATTTTTATCCAATAGCTCTCATTCCCCAGCACACTGTTGTTGTCCTTAGAAATCTTTTTGATTGCAAATCTCTTTTGGTTGAGAAGTAGACCTGTAGGTAGCAAAGGTTATTTAAAGTAAGAGTTTCAAGAAATATATTTTAGATAAATTGATCACTCTGGATGATGCTTTTAAAGAAGGAAAGAATGGAAGCAGAGGAGAGACAGAATATTGCAATAGTCTATTCATAAACTGATTCCATAGTGCCTAATTAGATAGAATATTATTTTGACCACTGAGGAGAGCTCCCATAATTTTTTTCTTGCTTTGATTCTGTAGAAATCTATTTGATATAGCTGAATATTCTCCAGCTTTGCTCCAAAAAGGACATTCTAAGTAAAGCTGCTTATATAAAAAAACAGCATGCATTTTATAGTTTTCTCATGGTTTCAGTCCTTTTACTATACTATGAATACCTACCAGGAGAAATGGAAGAAATATCTGTCATTATAACCAGCACCCATAATACAGAGAGAGGTGTTTGTCCTGAAGGGTCCCTTGTATCTCTTCTGATGACCTCTTGGCATCTTGTGGCAGTCTCCCATAAACACTCAAAGTTCTGGGTTTTGCTAGACAGTGGTGGTACTTTGTTTCTTCAGGCACTCACTCAATTCACCTTATCCAGCATCAATAGATCAGAAGATACAGAATTGCATAGAACAACTAGGAGAAAGGCAAAAAAGGTAGCATTTTGATACTCAATGGGGAAGGCTTTTTCTAGATGGCTCTGTTTTATAGATACAGTAGTGAAATGCAAGATAGAGGATTATAACTGTGCTTGATTTGGAAGTGGTGAGGATTCCAAATGACTATGATTTGAATCTTAAGTTGTTATGATTCCAATTAAGGGGAGCTCAGCTTCTCCAATCCCTGATGAAGCTACCCTTACATTATACTCCTTTAGAAGATTCAATTAAACTTTTAAGTCTTATAAAAGGAACTGTGCCATGTCCTCTTCACTTTCTCTGTGCGAATAACTGGATTGGTATTTAGATGAATTGGCAGCATGCTTCTGTGCCCAAGTCCACATGAAGATCATCAGCCTGAACTAGCATAACATGGTTTTGCTGTCACAAACAGGAGTGGTCTTAACAAGCAGCTATGGCTGTTGTTACTAATGGCTACCAGGAAGAAAGACTTTACATTAGCAATGCTGAAAATAAAAGACATATCCTCTAGTATTCAAATACACAACACTAAACAATACTATTAGGTTAGTTTGTTCATCTGCTTGAAGCATTTAACACTTTGGAGCACCCATCAGTATGTCTTTGTACTCAAATATTCAGATATTTGGTGAAAGTCTCTGCTAGGCTCTTTTATGGATTCAGGCAGTGTGATGGTGAGAACTACCCATAAAAACTTCTAGGCCCAGATTTTTTCTTCTATGCCTTAAGGAATTTATGAAATTACAACAGCAGATTCAGAACTCTTTTTTGTTTGTTTGTTTGTTTGTTTGAGAAAAACTTTAGCCACCTCTTTGGGTATTGGAGTGACCCATCTCTGTGTGAGAAGAAAAGTCAGGCTTCTTAATTATCCCATCAGAATGTCAACTATGCTGCCTTCTCACCAGCTATTTAAACATATAGATCTTTCTTCAGTCAACCACATAGAATATCGGCTCTTCTAGCAGCTGTCAACGAATTTAACCTTGGATTGACTGTACTAAGAGTACAGACGAGATACCTTCTCTAAGTGCTATAGCACATTGGATCACAGAATTAGAGCCATTGTCTTAACTTTTTCCCTTCCCCCACCAATACACATATAATGTCATTGCTGAGTAACCATTTAATTTTGTGTTCTTGATTACTGTTGAAGTTTACCACAAGGCATGGCTCTTTGGGAAAATAAGGAAAGAATGACTTTGAACAACTACACTAACATGTGCTAAATGCTACTTGATATCTTCAGAATAAGGAGCTAAGCCACATAATTCTCATGGGAATCTGTTTGGGGGCAGGGGAGAGAAGTTTCTCCCTCAAGATAAGCTTGTAAGCTTTCTTTATTGTAAGGAAAACTATGTAATCTACCAGTTTCCCCAGTTTCCCTTTTTGTTTTGACTGCCTCAACTGTTGGAGCTAAATTGTGAATGCTCAGTTGTTATTAATGGTCTAATTTTTGGTACCTTACTTAATTATTGTCTTCAAAAGTTGTTTTGACCTATACCTTAGCAAAATCTTTATTATTTCCTCTTTCATAGCATTTAGCTCATGAGGGTAGAACTACTGCCTTCTCTACTTGTTTGTGATCATGGACTCAGGTGAAAACTGCCTAGTGCTCCACTGTTTCTTGTCATTGAGCAAACAATAAATGTTTGTTGAATTAACATTACTTTGCACTGTCTTGTCTTGTAAGTTTTAATAATGCAATACTCCACTTTGACTGTAGCAGTAGAATTTTAAGCCATCAGGAATGACTGACAAAGATTGTTGAAATAATAAATAAATAAAAACCACAATGATTCTTAGGGACATTTTGAGACCAATTTTCTCCAAAGAGCTTGAGGATAGCCTTTTATCCTCCCCCATTTTTTCCCAGACCATATTTGTTATTATCAGTCAGGTCATGTTTTATTGTATTGAGTTTTGTTTTCAGCAAGTTTTAACTTTGTTGGAGTTTGCGTCAGAGGACTCTAGACAGAATAGTTAAGCAATAAGGTCAGGCTTGATTACAATGTGTTTATGTCATCAGTTTGTCCTATTCTTGCAACCAAGACCATTAGTCAAGTATGTGAGAAGACTTCTATAGGCCAAGGGAGATTTTGCCTGTGAGGCTGTCTGTATGAGAACTAAGATGGGTCAGACCAATCATCACTCATAGCAACTGGTGTTTCTCTCATAGAAATCTTGGCATCTAAGGAGACTGAGGCTGGAAAGATTAAGTAATTGATCCAGACCAGAACACATCAGTCTAAACGAATGTTTAAAACACAGGTTTAAAATCCAGAACTCTCTCTAAGATGCTTCTCAAATGTGTCTCATGAATTCTCTGAAACCATGTATTGAGGAGGAGGGGAAAAAAGGCAACTCAACAGGGCACTATTGGGAGGCATGGCAGGTGGTCATAAACTGTTTGTTTTGAGGTACACTTAAAAAATGGGCAGGCTTAAAGGGAGGGAGTAGAATATAGGGAACTACATGAATAACAAAGCACACTTAAAAAGGAAATAGTTAAGAACACTATGGTAAACCCACTCAATAAAATAATATAGGGTCTTTTATACATTTCAGCTTGTTGTACATTTCTTTCATGAGCTATATGAAATATCTTCCTGTAAACTGTGTGATGTTGGTTTAACTTCTTTAACTCTTTATTGCCATCTGTTAAATTGGGACAATAGTAGGGCCACTGCCTGGGATTGTTGAAAGGATTCAATGAGATAATCCACATAAGGAATTTACGAGCTCAGCATATTGCATGTAATAAAACAATATCTATGGAAAGTTTTAATTATACGGAGAAATGCTGATGTCATAATGTAACATTTACAACAACCAGAAAAGAAAATTGTGCAGTTGACCACAAGTATGTAGATATATTGATAGAAAAAACCAAGAAGGAAACATTATTTGTAGTTGTCTTTAAATTTTGAGTTATAGGAGATTATTTTATTTTTGTACTCACCTGTATTGTACAAATTTCCTACAAAGAGCATACACAATATTCCCAGGAAAATATAACATTCATAAAGATAAATCTAAGCCCACTAATTTTTCTTCTCTTGGATCTTCATAATTCTTGGATTTTTGGAGAGAACTATTGTGGTTTCATTTGCTTAACAACCTTTACCTGCTAGTGTACATCTCACATACACTAAGGAAATGGTACCATTCTATTCTAGTTCAAATCCTTTTTAGCCTTTTAGACCAATTCATTCACCTGTAATAAAAATTTAGCAGGTAAAGAGTGAGATGATCCTGTTCCTGGAAGTTTCCTCCAGTCTCAGGTATTGAGCTGTATAAATCTTGAATCACAGGAGCTCATTTCTTTCTTCAGAACTTGTGTCCGTCTTTTAGCAAAGAAAAAGCTGAGAAGAATCATGCATTCTTGCAGAACATGGGGTGTGTAACTGTAGTAAATTGATACCCAAGACTCCAAGCGTATCTTGTAGCACCTCATTGCGACAGAAATAAAAAAAAAAGCACCAAAGAAAATCTTCTCTGCCCATGCTGTGATTAGCTGTATTGAGGTGCAATAAACAATGAAAGGTGGTTATCATTAATTTTGCAGTGCTTACACTCATTGGTAAACATTATTACACTTTGACATTTTCAGTGGTGCTCAGCTTACCTGTAAATATTTCCCCACCAATGTGCCTTACTCTTGCCTTGTAATTATGAAACACTATATGTATTAATCTAAATGCAAATATTATACCATGAGAATTAATCATAACTGGGACAGTTCTTAGTGCATAAATAAATTCTAATGTGTCCACCTTCATGCTCTACTCTTATTGCTTTTAAATACAAGTACAGGCACACCTCATCTAATTGAACTTCATTTTATTGTGCTTTGCTGCTATGGCATTTTTTACAAATTGAAGGTTTGTGACAACCCTGCATCGAGCAAATCTGTAGGTGCTATTTTTCCAACAGCATGTGCTCACTTCATGTCTCTGTGTCACATTTCAGTAACTCTAGCAATATTTCAAAAATCTTCATTATTATTATATCTGTTATGGGGATCTTTGAACAGTGATCTTTGGTGTTACTGTTGTAATTGTTTGGGGGTGCCAAGAACCACACCCATATAAGACAATGAACTTAATTTTTAAGCGTTGTGGGTGTCCTGACTGCTCCACTCACTGGCCATTCCCCATCTCTTTCCCTCTCCTCTGGCCACTCTTTTCCCTGAGATACAACAGTGTTGAAATTAGGCTAACTAAGAACTCTACAGTGGCCTCTAAGTGTCCAAATGAAAGGAAGAGTCCCATGTCTCTCGTTTTAAGTCAAAACCTAGAAATAATCTAGTTTAGTGAGAAAGGCATGTTGAAAACCAAAATAAGCCAAAATCTAGGCCTTTTGCATCAGTCAACCAAGTTTTGAATGCAGGGGAAAATTTCTTGAAGGAAATTAAAAGTTCTACTCCAGTGAATCATATGAATGATAAACTGAAACAGCCTTACTGCTAATATGGAGAAAGTTTTAGTGGTCTGGGTAGAAAATTAAACCAGCCACAACATTCTCTTAAGCCAAAGTCTACTCCAGAAAAGACCCTAATTCTCTTCAATTCCATGAAGGGTGAGAGAGGTTGAGGAAGCTACAGAAGAAAAATTTGAAACTAGCAGTGGTTGACTAATGAGGTTTAAGGAGAAAAGCTGTCTCCATAATTAACATAAAACTTCAGTGTAAAGCAACAAGTGCTGATGTATAATAGAAGCTGCAGCAAGTTATCCATAAGCTCTAGCTAAGATATTTGAGAAAGGTGGTTACACTGGACAATGGATTTTCAATGTAACAAAACAGAATTCTGTTGGAAGAAGATGCCATCTAAGACTTCCATAGCTAGAGAGAAGCAGTCGGTGCCTGGCTTCAAAGCTTCAGAGGACAGGCTCTCTTGTTAGGGTGTAATGCAGCTGGTGAGTTTAAATTGAAGCCAATGGTCATTTACCACTCAAAAATCCTAGGGATCTTAAGAATTTTGCTAAATCTACTCTTCCTGTGCTCTATAAATGGGACTACAAAGCCTGAATGGTAGCACATCTATTTGTAGCATGGTGTACTTGCTATTTTAAGCCCACTTTTGAGATCTACTGCTCAGAAAAAAAAAGATTCCTTTCAAAATATTACTGTTCATTGACAAAGCACCTGGTCACTCAAGATCTCTGATGGAGATATACAAAGAGATTAATGTTTTCATGCCAGCCAATGCAATATCTATTCTGCAGGTCATGGATTGGGAGTAATTTTGACTTCTGAGTTTAATTATTTAAGAAGTAAGTTTCATAAGGCTATAACTGCCATAGATAGTGATTCCTCTGGTGGATCTGGGCAAAGTCAACTGAAAACCTTCTGGTGCCATTAAGAACATTTGTGATTCATGGGAAGAGGTCAAAATATCATCATTAACAGGAGTTTGGAAGAAGTTTGTCCCCACCTTAATGGATGACTGGACACCAACGAGCTGAAGACTACAGTGGAGGAAGTAACTGCAGATGTGGTGGAAATATTAATAGCAAAAAAACTAGAATGAGAACTGGAGCCTGATGATATCGCTGAATTGCTGCAAAATAATGATGAAACTTCAATGGATGAGGAGTTGCTTCTTATGGGTGAGCAAAGGCAGTGGTTTCTTGAGATGGACTTTACTCCTGATGAAGATGCTGTGAACATTGTTGAAATGACAACAAAGGATTTAGAATATTACATAAACATAGTTGATATAGCAGTGGCAGGTTTTGAGAGGATTGACTTCAGTTTTGAAAGGAGTTCTACTATGGGTAAAATGCTCTCAAATAGCATCTCATGCTACAGACAATTCTTTCATGAAAGGAGGAGTCAATTTATGTGGCCAACTTTACTGTTGTCTTATTTTAAGAAATTTCCCACAGCCACCCCAACCTTCAGTAACCAGTACCGTGCTTATTCAGCAACTATAAAGATTAAGGCAAGACCCTACATTGGCAAAAAGTTTATGACACACTGAAGGTTCAGATCATCGTTAGAAAATTTTAGCAATAAATTATTTTTTGATTGAGGTCCATACATTGTTTTTTAGACATAATTCTATCACGCACTTAATAGAGTACAGTATTGTGTAAACATAACTTTTATATGTGCTGGGAAACCAAAACATTTGTGTGACTCCTTTTATTATGCAGTATTTCTGAGGTATGCCTGTGTGCACATTTTTACAAGAACTTACTTCTCTGCACACCTTCATCACCTCTCTGATAATAAAATTTTCAAATATTATCCTGGATCCAGAGAAACTCATCTCTGGGCTGGTCACCAAATGTTAGAGCTGAGAGCAGACTTAGGCATCATCTAGTGAATAGTATAAACTGTTAATTTTACAAAAGAGGAAACCACAGTCTAGAGAGATTAACTTTGTCTGAGAACACAAGGGCCAAGGGTAGAACACAATCCAGTTCTGTTGTGTTACATTTGGGGCCTTTTAAAAATTCATGTCAGTCATTGTTTGGCACTTGGAATAATGATTTGCCAGCCGAAGATACTTTATTTTATGGAATTCATTCTGCTTCATATTTGTAGACAATGTCATGAAATAATTTTGATGAGGAAAATCTAAGAACAGAAGGATTAAGAATTAGTCTGTAAAGCATTTTAAATCAGTAGTGACTACAAATCACTATTTTTTCAAACACAGTATCAGATAATTCTCTAAACAGAGAGCAGGCAAATGGAATCACGTCCTTCAAAGGTTGGAGCAGATAGTTCGTAATTCTGTGACTGGCAGCACAGTCCTCTCAGTTTCTCAATCATATTTTATTGTTCCTTTCTGCCCGTGTCATTTTGGGGGGCTTATGCCAAACCATTCATTACTAGGAAGTAGGAGTTTTGATGTTTTTAAAGGTTTTGTGTTGCAGATGAAAAAACTTTAAACCAGTGTCATGTTGAAACATAAGAAAACAATGACTTGTGATCTTAGCATTTTTTGCTTTCATAAAAGTATGGGTCAAATGAATGACCCTCAATAATGAGGAGATCCTATATTTTTAAAATTTCTGTCTCATTCATTCATTATCTGCTTTGATCACCAGCGATATACAAATTATTCTGTGAGGTCTGTGGATGCAATCTCTGCCCTCAAGGAGCTCACAGAGTAGAGAGGAAAAACACACACACAAGCAAATTGTCATGATTTTATGTGACAGACACAACAGAAGCCCCAAAAGGCATAATAGAGGAGGCAGAGGATTAATTGCGGGAACAATAAGTGAGCTGAAACTGGGAAGATGACTACAAGTTGGGCAGGCAGATTTGGGAGGGGGTGGTGCACAACATGAGTGCAAAACAATATTCTGGAAAGAGTATCATTTAAAAAGTATTGCAGTGGTAAGAAAGTATGATATCTTTACGTAACTGCAAATGGGTTTAGCATTGCTAACTTTTAAACTATGTTATACTGTGTGGTACAAAATGAGATTGGACAGATAGGGAGAAATATCATAAAAGGTCTTTAAGGAAGTTAAAATTTATACTGGGGCAATGGAAAACTATTCGAGACTTATAAGTAGGCAGTGCCATAACCAATCTGGATGTTGGAAAACCACTGTTGCCACAGTCTGTAAGTAAGAGCAGCAAAGAGGCAATACACCACAAATTGCAAGCAAGAAACAATTAGAGCCTAATGTTCTAAGGGAAAGATAATGACAATGGCAGTAAGATAGAAAGGGAGGATAAATCTAAGAGATACTTCATAAATAGAATCATGATTTAGAGATTGGGTGGGAAGCCAAGAGGAAAAGAGAGATATCAAGGGTGGTTCCCAGGCCCTTGCTCTGACAACAGAATGGATGGTAATGTCGTTGACAGTGATAGAGAATGTGGGGGAAAGTTCACAGATGTGAAGGATGAACACAATGGCTTTGGACATTTTCAGTTGGAAGCTTTAGTGGGATATCCATTTAAAAATGTCCAGTAGACAGCTGGATAAATGGGGTAAAATGTCTGGTGCAGAGACATTGATTTAAAAGTCATTGGTACCAAGAAACATGTCACAAAAGGAAAAGAAAGTCATTTGTACCCAAGAAGCACATACACCAAAAGGACAAAAAGAAGGCTGAGGAAGAACCATAGTGAACACTAGTGATTTTGGTTGAGGAAGAGAAATTGTGTCATCAAGAGACATTGAGAATTTTTTTTTTTTCTGTTTAAAGCACCATAATTTATCGATATGACATCAAACCAGGAACCAGCCATTGTAAACCTTTCCCGCAGAAACTCAAACAGATTTGGGCATGCGGTGGGGGGAATCAGGACAGAATAGTTTTATAGAAACTGAGGGAAGAATTTTTTTTGAAGGAATGACTGGTAAAGTAGTGTTATATGAAACAAACAAGATTGGTGGAGATAGGTAAATGTCTATTGGCTTCCCCAGTTCAGAGATGACCTTATCTGGAACAGGTTCAGTGTAGGTGCAGGAAAAGTCTGCATTGGGGTGAGGAGTGAAAAGGAGATAGAGAAGTGAAGACACTCAACATTAGACTGCTTGATGGTGTAGGAAGTAAAAAGAGAGGGAGCCGAAGGAAGAACACAAATTGAAGGACAGTTTTAAAAACACTCATTTTAAATAAGGCACACTTGAAAATATTTGAATGCTTATTTGAAAAAAGTTCATGGAAATGGATAATTTGAAAAGTCAGAAAAGAGGAACTGATTAAATTCTAGAACAGACTAGAGAGGTTTGGAATCTGTAGAAACTGTATTTGTGTGAAATGTGGCTTACTCATTACAAACTAAGATGAACATTGCAGTGGTGTTCAGTCTGTGATTAAAATTTTGTTTAATTAATGAAAACTTATTTGGAGTGACTGGCTTTGGGGGATATTTTATTAAAATACCATTAAAAATTAATATTTATTGCAAATTTCAAATGCTTTTTTTCTTGATTGAGGGAAAATTTATAGATATAATGTTAGTCTTTGGTACAAAAAAATCTCCTGTCCTCACTTGTACAAATGAGCACATAGTGTTTAAAATAATATTTCTTAAAGATCATCATAAATTATAACTATATATGTAAATTATATATATTCCGCAGAAAAAAATATTTTAGAAAGGACTAAATTATGTGAGAACTGATACTGCTTTCTTTTTCTTTTTCTTTTTTTTTTTTTTTTTGAGACAGAGTCTCGCTCTATTGCCCAGGCTAGAGTGCCCTGGTGTCAGCCTAGCTCACAGCAACCTCAAACTCCTGGGCACAAGTGATCCTCCTGCCTCAGCCTCCTGAGTAACTGGGACTGCAGGCATGCGCCACCATGCCCGGCTAATTTTTTTTGTTTCTATTTTTAGTTGCTTAGCTAACTTTTTTTCTATTTTTTAGTAGAGATGGGGTCTTGCTCTTGCTCAGGCTGGTCTCGAACTCCTGATGTCAAGCAATCCTCCTGCCTCAACCTCCCAGAGTGCTAGGATTACAGGAGTGAGACACTGCTCATGGCCTCCTGATACTGCTTTCTTAATAAAGAAATCAGAGCTAGCCCACTGCCATGATCATTTCAGCATTCATTATTCACAATAGCTAAGATATGGAATCAACCTAAGTGTCAATCAATAGATTAATTGATTTAAAAAATGTGGTAGATATCTATAATGGAATCCTATTTAGCCTTTAAAAAGACAGAATTCTTTTGCGACAACATGGATGAATTTTGAGGACATTATGCTAAGTGAAATAAGCCAGGCACAGAAAGACAAACACTGCTTCATCTCGCTTATATGTGGAGTCTACAAAAGTTGAATTTATAGAAGCTGAGAGTAGAATGGTGGTTACCAGGGCTTAGGTGGAGTGTGGGGAGGTGTTGGCCAAAGGATAGAAAATTTCAGTTAGAGGGAGGAATACATTCAATAGTTCTTTAGTACAACATGGTGACTATAGTTAATAACAATGTATTGTATTTTTGAAAATTACAAAGAGAGTAGATTTTAAGTGTTCTACTCCAAAGAAGTACTTAAGGTATGTTAATTTGCTTAATTTAGCCATTCCGTAAAGTATACATATTTCAAAACAACATGTTATACACAATATACAGTTTATATTTGTCAATTAAAAAAGATAAAGTTGAACTCATAGAGGCAGAGAATAGGTCAGTGGTTGCCAGGGGCTGAGGCAGGAAAGAATGGAGAGATATTGATCAAAGAACCAAAATTTCAGTTAGGATGTGTAAGTTCTGGAGATCTATTCTACAATGTGGTGACTATAATTAATAATAATGTGCACTTGAAAATTGCAAGACAGGAGATCTTAAATGTTCTAACTACAAAAAGATAAGTATATGAGGTGATGGATATGTTACTTAGCTTGATTTAATCATATCACATTGTATACATGTATTAAAACATCATGTTGTACACTATAAATATATGCAGTTTCTATTTGTCAATTATAAATAGGGGGAGAAAAAAAATTCAGAAGTGGCCTATACATCTAACTCATGTTTTCAACTAGTGTGTTTTATCATTAAAAGAACTTGAACTGTTATCCATAAGCCACACTGGTTCAATCAAAAATGTTATAGTTAGGTATCTATGATGGTGTGATGGTTAATTTTCAGTGTCAACTTGACTACATTAAGGAATACCAGGAAACCTGATAAAGCATTATTTTTAGGTGCATCTGTGAGGGTGTTTCCAGAGATTAGCATGTGAGTCTGAGTGGACTAGCTAGGGAAGATCTGCCCTCAATGGAGGTAGGCACCATCCAAACTGCTGGGGGCCCAGAGAGAACAAAAACAGAGAAAATCTAATACGTTGTTGTATCTGCTGGATCTAGGTTATGCTCTTCCTCTCCTGTCCTTGAACAACTCCAGGCCCCCCAGCCTTGCCTTTGGACTCCAGGACTTACATCCTCCACCAGCACCCTCCAGTTCTCAGGTCTTTGGTCTCAGACTGAGGGTTACACTATTGGCTCCCCTGGTTCTAAGGCCTCAGACTTGGACTGAACTATGCTGTTAGCATCCCTGGTTCTCCAGTTTGCAGACAGCAGACTGTCTTGGGACTCTTTAGCCTCCATAGTCACATGAGCCAATTCCTCTAATAAATCTCCTCTCATATATCTATACTGATATTATAGCAATCTATCATATCTATATCTGTATCCTATTGGTTTGGTCTCTCTGGACAACCCTGACTAGTACAGATGGATAATATCAGACTCTCTTGAAAATATGACATTTTTCTTCTAAAAATACCATGGGATAGCAAACATGGCTGTGTGTTTAGGCCCATGGCAGGACCACCAAGGGGCAGAACTCCAGGGCAGCATTCACATGGAACACTGTTGTTGGAGCTGCAACATGATAACCCTGACAGTGTAGGGTCAAGGGCTGAAAAATGCAGGCTTCTCCTAAACAGAGAACAAAAATCCAAATTCACAAACCCAGATCTGAGCCTCGAGTAAGAGCAGAGAGACTTCACAGGGCTTTCATTTGGTTATTGAGGGGCTGTAGTAAACACCAGAATCAAATTAAGGGGAACTCCATTCATACTTTTAGATGCTTTAGAGTTGGATTTTTAGAGAATTTTCTGACAGGTGGAAGTGCCTTTTCTATTAAAAATTATAGTACAAAATTTGGATCCTCTGCTTCTCTATTTAGTTTTCACCAATTAGTCTTAGGAGCTTAAGGGCATTGTCATAGTAAGAGAACATTCTAGGCTATAACCAGTAACTACAATTAATACAGTTAGAAGAAATAAATAAACTAAGGCAGAGCTTTTATATCCTTGAATTCATTCATTCATCCACTTATTCAACAAATTCTTTTGAGCAGCTCTTATGTGGCAAGCAGTATGCTATGTCCTGGCCATGGGCCAGACAAGGAAACTAAGATTAGGCTGATGGTTCAAGGAATTAAGCACATGCTGAGAGAGAAGGCATCGTGTGTAGCAAGAGATGCAGCCACATCACTGAGTGAGGCATCAGTGTTGTTTTCTGAAAGTTGCATTTTTACAACCATAATTTGGAAGATCCAAATGTGTTGAAAATTGTCCTCAGAAGCTATTTTAACTTTACACAGACACAGTGCTTTTATAACAGGAAAATGCTCATATTTTCAGCTCAAGTTCTTAAGTGGGGAAAACATGGCAGATGCTTTTGCTAAGCATAAGAGAGTAACTTGAACTGAATTTTAATTAAAATTATTCAAAGTCCTAGTGAAAAGATTTTCCATGACTGAGTCCATGAAAATTTCTTCTCACTTCTAAATAAAGAGTGTCACATTTGAATCAAAAGAGCAAGAAAAATACACGGTAATCAGTTATTGATGGGTTATAACATAAGGTTTTCTTGAACGTTATAATGGAAAGACAATTTTCATTTTACCTTTACCACTTACAGATATATTCATTTGTAAAGACATCAAAATCAAGAAATTAACAAAGATATAAAATTGTATGCTGAAAACTGTGTAACACATTGATATATTAACATTTCTATAAAAAGTACTTACTGTTTAACGTCTGTTTCTGCATTTTTGACATAGCAATTGCCTCTTAAATAAATGGTCTGACAACATACCTAATTAATTTATATTTGTATCTAGACTTTTATTTTTGAGTAAACAAATTAGGAAAACATCAAACTTACTTCTTTCTCACGTGGCAAATACCAATATAATTTCAAGTCTAATCATTTTTAACTGTGGAAATGCTTGATCCTCAAAAAGAGGACTGTGGAGAATGCTGATATGTTAAACAAAGTTGACATTTAATAGACATTTAATTAGCAAGTTAAATTCTTTTTATAAATACTGCCATCTTAGGAACTTTGAGAGATAAAAAGATGAATTAAATAGGATGGTAACTCAACCAGAGCTCACAATATAAAGTGGGAAACAGCTGTGATAAGTGCTTTACTAGCTGAATAAACAACATTCAGGCTGAAAGTACTACAGGGAATGAGGGAATTAATTGCAGGTGGAGCTACCATTTAAATGATGCACACCAGGTGAAGCATTAGGTACTACAGAGAACAATAGTACAAACATATGACATGGCCTTTTCCTTCAGGGAACCTATCTTCTTGGGAAGGTAAGACTTACACATGAAATAGTTAGAGGACTCTATAAATAGACAAAAGATCATAAAATGTACAATTGCATACAAAAGAACAAAAAGTCTTTAATCAGAAAGTAAAGGCTCTGTGAGTTCAGTAGAAAGAGAAATTGGTATCAAAAGGAGAGATTGAAAGATATCTTGGAGACGGTGGGCCATGAGAGGGGCAGGGAAGTCCTGGAAGTGTTTGCAGAGGAAGCAGAAGGGAAAACCTGAAATGAGTAAAACAATGAACAAAGACAGGACTGATTATATCCTGTTCCATGAAATTCAGAGACTGACCTAGCTGAAGCACAAGGTCTTCTTTAGGGAGCATTGGAAGAACAGATTGGTTGCATTAAGGAAGGGTAGGATAGGGGTTTGCCATAAATGCCAAGATGAGGCATCCGGACTTGATCTGATAGGAATAGGAAATTCCTGTAGTTTGTCAAGCAGCGTAGTGACACATGAAAGCAACTAGAAAGATTAGTCTGGCAGTTATTGCTTTTCTGAATAATTGTTTTATATAAAGTTTCTGTAAACAGTTTGGAATCTAGAAAGCACTAGACAGATGTATTATACAATGTTATTATTTCATTAGACACAGGCAGAGAACTGAATACATATACAACCCTAGCATTTGTGGAAGGTGTTCTGTAAAATCTTGTAACTGTGACTTAGGAAACATCATTGAGTTGGTCTGCTGTACCGTAAAGGAGTAGATGAAAAACAGATATAACGAATTAATGTTTGTTAAAACAATGTGAGAGAAACTAAAGTGGAAATGCTCCTTGAAAAGAAAGATTTATGTCCAAAAAGGGCCTATCTCAGATATTTTAATAACCTTTAGGAGGTATCCTGAACTAGGAAAAAAGAGGAAATTTCCTTTTATAAGATTTTTTAAAAAGAGAGAAATACTGTGAGAATTACAAACTGGTCGTTTCAACTTTAATACCTGAGAAGAGACAGATTGCCACAACCAGCAGAGCATTTAATGTAGGTAGTAGTCAGTAAGACCCTACGCAGGGAAAATCAGGGCAGATCAGTTCAACTTCTGCCCACAACAGAGTAATAGATCTTAGTGATAAGGAGGTTATAATGTGGCTGAATTTTTGTAAGACTTTGGGGACTGCTCTGCTTGCCATTCTTTTTAATAAGCTATACAGATACAGTCTGTGAGTGTTGTATGTGGGCATAGATGATGAAGGTTTATATCCAGATATTACTTATTGATTAAAAATGCCTCACCATTACCTTGGAAACACTTGTTTGCAACTGATACTCTCAGGGGTCAACGATGTCTGTTTATGGTGTCAAAGTAATGGAAATGCCTTCTAAGTGGACTCACTTTGTCCTGGAGTCACATTGCCAGCCGTGCTCACCCCTTACCACTGATTCACAATGTATATTGTTGTCACTAGAGGAAGCAGACAAGAACGATAAAATGAAATAAATCTGTCATCATTAGTAGAAGAAAAAAATCCCCATAAATCCTGCATAGGCAAAAGTCTACACCCACGGATGAGTCTGAGAGTTAAAAAATAAAACAAAACAAAACAAAATCAGCTCATTCAAAATATCTACATCAAGAAAGTTTGATGATTTAACTGACTTGAACTTTTTCTTTTCACCCAATTGGTCAAAAAAAACAAATTCACCCTTAAGACCAAGGATATTTGTGAAAATATATGACAGATGGGGAATCAACAGTCATTCCAAGTGGTACATGTATAAAGTGTGTTCACTTTCTCTTATTCCATTTCTGAAATCTCCACTGCTCCCTTCAGCCCAGGAGAGCAAATTCGTCCCAGCTCCCCATGGCTCCTTCCCAATCCACTCTTTACAGAACCCTATGTGTTTCCATAGCATCTTTATGTCCTGTTGCCTCCTCCTAGCTAGTGTCCACATATCCATTCAAGACATTAAGTGTAGATCCACCAATATCAATAAGCCTTAGTGATCATAGAAGGACATGCTATCTGAAATGTCCTCTTCAATATCTGCAAATGCAAATATGCCCAGGCCTCTGGAGCCATCATCTTTAACATGCCCAGTCCTGTCTTCTTTGCCCTTTACCTCTTTAAAGCAGATGCTCAACCTTGACTTCCTGAATCAGGGAAGGATGTTGTGTATTTAATCTGTACACCACTGCAGCTATACTTATTGAAAATTGCACCCACAGTCCAGCCTCTCTTTTGCTCAGTCTGTGCAAAATATGAAAGATTTTCTTTAAAACTCTTTATTCAATTTCTTGACTTCCCAATATTGCTTCTATTTCTTCTAACATTAGTTACTTTTTTAAAATTTATGATACATTTCTGTCTGGCCGTATCCTATTAATAATTTTTAAAAATATGAATTTTAATCTTTAAGAATAATCAAAAGTTTTCTACAATAGCCATTAAACACTCAGGTGTTTCTTGAAGTCATTTCTGTAGCTTTTATGAAGGCCATTTAAAATTCTTCTTATGCTTTTTTTCTCTGCTAACCAACATCTATAAATCATCTTATTTTTAATAAAATGGGAAGTTAGAAGATATAAAATAGCTCTGCACAAAATCAATTCTATTTAAAGATTTTCAAGTGATTTTGGTAAAAGATTCACATATTCATGTGACACAGTGATTCTTTTGATCATCTTTTGCCATAAGGATCTTTAGACATGACATGCAATTTTATCAAGAAAGCTAGCCATCACGTTAGTGATCCGCTTCTGGAGAAAGACTCATTTCCCTTGGCCTCTATTTATATAATGTTCAAATTGCATTATGTCCTTTCCTTTTCCTTTTCTTTTTTTTTTTTTTTTTTTTTCATTGATCCAGATAAATCTTGCTTGATGCTTTTTCAAAGAATTGCATATCGGAGAATTTCCAGTAAGCTCCTGGCATTTCAAAATTTCATATTCCCCGGATAACAACTTTATTTGTTATAATTGTAAGGTTTCAATGTTCCTACAGATGTATCTAATGCAGAAAGACAGCTGTGTGAAGTATTATTGGCTGCCTTGATTTCTTATAAGCTCTGCATATTTCCTTTTTTCATACTTGAACCTGTTTGTCACACTTGGTAAGCTTATATTTTCAAACTGGTTGAGATGCATTATACCTACCATGTACATAGTCTAGTAGTTATTTAAAATGTATAACCTTCACTGTACACTATTTCTTCACCAAAATAGTGTTAATAATTTTACCTCAGACCTTTCTTTAGTAGCATAAGTAATTTTGTGTTTTATTAATAACCAAATGTTTTATTAAATTACAAAATGGCCTATTGTATAAAATATTTTAACAAAACAATTCTCTGCTATGTTTGCACAAGTGCTCTTATTTTCTCAATTAATAAAAAAAAGTCAGTTCTCATTACAGCTCAATTTCAGTGTCAAATAAAACACAAAAATCTTACCATGTTTATACTAAGAATTAACACAGATTTTTCTCGGTGCTTGGAAAATTTTCTTATTCTGAATTACGTCAGAAGCTCTTTCAACTAAAGCAACACTTACCAAAGAGTAATCTGTTAGTCTGACTTGATGAAGTTTCCATAAGTTACTGAATGAAGAGCCAGTAAGTAAATTTGGGACTTAGGAGTTCAGTACTAGTTTTATTTTTATGTCTTTATCTTACTTTTATTTTATCTTATTTCCATTTGTTGTTCGGATTCCTGATGAGTGTGGTATTTTTAGTGCTAACTCAGAGAGTCTCTAGTATTGGTCCCAGGAATTCATTCAACATGGTACTTGTCCTCCTGGGCGAGGATTTCTTCAGAAAACTAGTAGGTTAGGGTCTTAGTGAAATCTTCCCTGGCAAGCCTCAGATGCCCCATCCATGTGGGTTTCTGAGACAAGTGCTGCTGAAAACCTGCAGCCTTCTCAATACTCTAGGCCCCCATGCCCGTTACCTTGGTCAACTACAACCCATTTTCTCCTCGACTTCTATCACCAGACACAGGATCCTGAGCCACCTCCCTCCTAATTCCTTCCATTTCGTACTAAGTACTGTTCCGACAACCCTCCACACTGTCACTCCCTTCATGAAGCGTCTCTCCATCTCCTGGCCTTGACTGATGCCTGCTTAGCCTCTGATCCTGTGGCCTTCACAGCATCCCTCTCCAGGGAAAGCTGCGTATTCTCCCTCATCCTCTGTGCCACAGGATTAGATGATGGGGTTGGCCTTTTTCTCTCTCCCTAAAGTGGTTTCCATACTTTATTCTGCCATCCTTGGATAAATACCTTTTGGGGGGTTTATGGTATGAGTCTTGACCTCTCTCTACCTCCACTGATCTCTGTTATCTACTTACATGTTGAAGAGTGTAGAAGCTGGTATATGGTCTTTTTTGCAACCCTAGCAACTGCCAAAATCTGAAGTGACTTCACATCTGAGTGGGTGATCCTTGAGAGCTCTAGCCCTTCAGGGCCTTGGCGTCCCTGACTCCAGCCATCTTCTCTACCCTGCTTCAGGCACCCCACAGTCCACCCACATCCTGATGGGGTAGGACCCAACTCTCCTGAATTTCTGAAATCATAAATCAAGTAGCTGATCCTAAATCTTAGCCTCAGTTACTAATCACATGCAATATAACATAATAATCTTACTATGCAATAATCATATGTTACAGAGTTACTGTGAGGGTTTGTCATGAATAAAATGAAGAGCTCAGAATAGTAACTGAAGGGATTTGCAAAGTAAAACTAGTAGCAAAGACACCAATGGAAAGTTAGGTTCATTTGCAGCAGAGGAGCTCCTGGGAGCCGGGATAGAAGCAGTAGCATAGGAGATAAAAAGCATCCATTTCCAGCGACATGAGTGAGATAAGATTGGTGGAATTTAGCAACCTTTTGGATTTAAGAGAAGCAAGGAGTGGAGGCTGACTCCAAAGTGGCTAGCTTAAGAGACTAATTGGATTTTAGCTCTATTAATGGAGCTGGAGGGTGGAGCAGATAGATGATAAATTTTAGGTATTTATAAATCAGTCTGTCCAAAAAGAGGGTAAATATTTGTGTTTGGAGTTCAGAAAAGTCACGGTAAAAGATAAAGCTTGTGAAATCATCAGTTGTGAAAGTTGAGGAAACTACCCAGGGAGAGTATGTAGAATTCGGAAAAGACTAAGGTTCTGAATAACCCCAACGTTGTAGGCATGGCTAGGAGACACACAATCACAGGACCAGAGTAGGAAGTAACAGTTACAAGTGAAAATTATTAAAACAATAATAATAGCTAACATGTATTGAGTGCTTATTATTACCAGGTAATTTTGCTACACTTTTTATATGTGTTATAGTATGGGGGTTTAGAGAACAGATAGTGCTTAGGTTCAAATCACAATTCTATCACTTACTAGCTATGGCCATTGGCAAGTTACTTAAGCTCTCTGTGCCACTATAGCTTGAGGATAATGATAATACCCAACTTATAGTGTTGGTATAAAGGTTAAAATAGTTAATGTACCATGTAAAGCAGTTCCCGACTCATAGAAAGCCCTATGTAAGGGTTGTTATTTTTATTATTTCAATTTTATTTGATCTCACAATAAGTCAATGAGGAGGCATGATCAATATCCCAATTTTTTAATTGGGGAAACTGAGATTCAGAAAGATTATTTTATTCACAGTAAGCAAGTAAGTGTTGAGGTTGGTATTTTAAAGAGGTCTGCCTGACTACAGAGTCCAAGTATTTAATGGGCAGAAAAGGATGTTGCAGAAAACAAAAAAAGCAAACAATTTTAAGAAGCAAGAGTGACTAACAGTGTTAACTGCAACAAAGTTGTTATGAAAATAACCCATAAATCACATTCTTTTAATTCATCAGGTTGAATAGCACCAACAGAGATTGTGATGAGGATAACATGATTTCAAAGTTGGTCACTAACATGGGACTATTACTAACTGAGAATTGAGCTACCAAGAGCCAGTTTACACTCCTTCCCCGAGCTATGTATACCAAGGACTCCCATGTGCAATCTTGGTCATCACCCAAGAGTCACTATGCCCAGAAGAGCTTGCAGATGTGATTTCCTGTTACATTGATGCAACAGAACAATTGAGTTGTCCTTGAATTTAGTCAGGACACTTATATTGGGAGTTTCACAATTCTCCATTTGGCAGAATTGCAGTTTTTTGCTTATGCTTTGTGCCATCCTACAAACTTTATTTTTTTTTAATCAACAACATCTTGTGTGTCTCATAACAGTTTCAATATAATATGCTTTTAGTTAAAAAAATAGAATTTATGTAAACTTTACAACAAGGATTTATAAATCCCTTGGCATCAGAAGCAGATTACATGGCATCATGCTTTTCATTCTCCTTACGTGGTGTCACAGACGTAAATGGCTTGTACATTTGGGACATTTTGTGTCAACTTCTTCTTACCAGTCCCTGATGCTTACATTCCCTTTGTTAATGGTGATTTAAGGGGAGGATCATTTAAAAAGCAAGCCAAGTGATTCCTATTGCATCTCGGCTCTTTCAGATGTGATAGCCGCAAACTATGCTGTTATGCTTTGTTGTAGATTTCTACGTAACTCTGGGCATGGTGCCTTATTTAACAGTTCCCTAGTGTTATTTTGGAAAAGTCCTCTGCAGAAAATGCCAGAACTCAGCTTGAACTCTTGTCCCCTGTCAGGGAGAATCTTTCTATCAGCAGGATTTCTCAGCTGTTTCAAAAATCATTCAGCCCTTTACTGGTAAATTTTGTTCTTGTGGAATATGCCGACTGTAGCTTACTCTAATTGTTCATCCTAAGAGCTTTAAAAGCAAAGAATTTCATCAGAGAATTTCAGTCTTTGCTACAAACTTCTTTTCATGTAGAAATCTTAATTTTAGACCACTAAAGATTTTTTTCTTATTTTTCAACTTACCTTTTAAAACATGTTAATGCTTACTTTCATTTTAACCAGTAAAATGAGATTTTCTTTTTCTATTAAGATAGTCCACCTACAATTAATAACAATAATTTGCTGAATTAAGAGTTAGCATAGTCTTTGTGATATTATATACCACTCACATTACTTATTTTTTAAGAGCAAGAACACTTAAAATCTATTTTCTGAGTAATTTTCAAGAATTTGTCTACTTTGTCAAAGATCAGATGACAATATGAGGATGGTTTTATATCTGGGTTCTCAGTCCTGTTCCATTGATCTGTGTCTCTCTGTTCTTGTGCCAGTACCGTGCTGTTTTGGTTACTTTAGCCTTATAGTATAGCTTGAAGTCTGGTAGACTGATGCCTCCCAATTTGTTCTTTTTGCTGAATGTTGCTTTGGCTATCTGGGATCTCCTCTGATTCCATACAAAGTGTAGAATTATTTTTTCTAGCTCTGCAAAAAATGATGTTGGTATTTTAATAGGGATTGCCTTGAATCTGTAGATCACTTTGGGTGGTATAGACATTTTAACAATGTTGATTCTGCCAATCCATGAGCATGGTGTGGTTTTTCCATCTGTTTTACATCATCTGCAATTTCTTTCTTCAGTGTTCCATAGTTCTCCCTATATAAGTCTCTCACCTCCTTAATTAAATATATTCCTAAGTATTTTATTTTCTTTGATGCTATTGTGAAAGGTATTGTGTCTTTGATTTGATTTTCAGCTTGACTGTTATTGGCATATATGAAAGCTACTGAATTGTGTGCATTGATTTTGTATCCTGAGACCTTACTGAATTCATTTATTAAATCCAAGAGTCTGTTGGTTGAATCTTTGGGGTTTCTAGACATAATATCATATCGTCAGCAAAAAGCAATAGTTTGACCTTTCAGAAAAAGAATCCCTATTTAATAAATGATGCTGGTAAAATTGTATAGCCACATATAGAAGACTGAAACAGGATCCACACCTCTCACCTCTCACAAAAATCAACTCATGATGGATAACAGACTTAAACCTAAGGCATGAAACCATAAGAATTCTAGAAGAAAATGTTGCAAAAACTCTTATAGACATTGGCCTAGGCAAAGAATTTATGAGGAAGACCCCAAAAGCAATCACATCAACAACAAAAATAAATAAATGGAACCTGATCAAATTAAAAAGCTTCTGCACAGCCAAGGAAACTGTCATTAAAGCAAATAGACACCTAAAAAATGGGAGAAAATATTTGCATGCTACACATCCAATAAAGGACCAGTAACTAGAATCTATAGCTCAGAAAAATCAGCAAGAAAAAAATCAAACAACCCCATTAAAAAGTAGGCAAAGGACATGAACAGAAACTTTTCAAAAGAAGACAGACTAGTGGCCAAAAAACATATGAAAAAATGCTAAACATCTCTAATCATCAGGGAACTGCAGATCAAAACCACAGTAAGATATCACTTAACTTTAGTGAGATTGGCTTTTATCAAAAAGTCCCAAAACAAAAAATGCTGGCATGCATGCGAAGAGATAGGAACACTCCTACACTGCTGGTGGGACTGCAAACTAGTACAACTTCTATGGAAAGTATGGAGATACTCCAAAGCACTAAAAGTAGAACTACCGTTTGATCCGGCAATCCCATTACTGGGCATCTACCCAAAGGAAGAAAAGACATTCTAAAAAAAGACATCTGCACTAGAATGTTTATAGCAGCACAATTCACAATTGCAAAGATGTGGAAACAACCCAAGTGCCCATCAATACATGAGTGGATTAATAAAATGTGGTATATGTATACTATGGAGTCAGCCATAAAAAAAAAAAATGGTGAACTACCTCTTGTATTATCCTGGATGGAGCTGGAGCCCATTCTTCTAAGTGAAATATCACAAGAATGGAAAAACAAGCACCACATGTACTCACCATTAAATTGGTACTAATTGATCAACACTTACGTGCACATATGGAAGTAAGGTTCATCAGTTATCAGACAGGTAGGAGTGGGGAGGAGGGGATGGTTAAATTCACATATAATGGGTGGAGTGCGTGCTGTCTGGGAGAAGGGCACGCTCGTATTAAATAGCTTTGACTTGGGTGGAACGAAGTCAATATATGTAACCAAAGCGTTTGTACCATGTAATATTCTCAAATAAAAAAATAATATAGTGTATTGTTATTAATTATAGTTACCATGTTACATAATAGAGATCTTGAACTTATTGCTTCTTTCTAAATGAAATTTTGAATCCTTTGACCAACTCCCCACTCCCCACCCCAGCCTTTGGTAACCACCATTCTATTTTCAACTTCTATGCATTCAAGGTTTGTAGATTTCACATATAAGTGAAATCATGTGTTATTTGTCTTTCTGTGCCTGGTTCATTTCCCTTAACAAAATGTCCTCCAGGTTTATCCATGTAGTTGCAAATAATAGGATTTCCTTCTTTTTTAAGGCTGAGTAGTATTCTATTGTGTATTTATGGCATATTTTCTTTATCCCTTCATCTGTGATGGACAGTTAGGTTGATTCCATATCTTTACTGTTGTGAATAATTCTGCAATGAACATGACAGTGCAGATATTTCTTTGGCATACTGATTTCATTTCCTTTGGATAATACACAGTAGTGGGGTTACTGGATCATATGGTAGTTCTACTTTTAATTTTTTTGAGGAGCCTCCATAATATTTTCCATGATGACTATACTGATTTACATTCAACAAGTGAGATTTTTTCTTAAAAGTGAGTTGCAGTGTGGAATATTAATGAACTTTGCATAATCTATTACATTAAAATATATTATCTTATATTTTATAGAGATTTTTATTTATTTTTGATTTCATAATAGCATGCATTGGCTGTTTGAAGAATATTGATTTACTGAGCTATGCTTATCTTTCAAATATTGACATGTTTCACTTTACAATAGCAAAAAAATCACTTTTGTTAGTATCACCATTGATTTCATCAATCTTTTATCTCAAATCAAAAGTCTTTGGGTATTGGGAAGCTGCTGTGCTCATTTTCCAAAACAGAAGTTTTCCAGACAGAAGTTTTCCAAAATTCTAATTTTTCTTGAAAGCTCCAGTTTTATCATTGGCAATAAATTTGTTTTACTTGAAGTGACAGCTCACTTCATTCATTTTTGAGAAAATACTTGTGAAATACCCAAGCTTGAATAACATAGTTTGTCCATCAGTCTTTTTTTTTACTTAAATATGGTGTTCTATAGAGTACCTAGCCCAGCTCACCATAAGTTGCACAAGTGTTTCATATGTGTGTGTACTTTTGCAGCAAAAGTGCTTTATGTATACTTCCCATTTCATCACACAAAATATTAAAAAGAGTAGTATTTGAGATTGAGATTGAAGAACATTAATAATTTTTACTGTTCCATGGAGGACACTCTGAAGTACAATAAACATTTTAAAAAACTGCAGTTAAAAATTACTAGTACACTCTCATGTAACTCCCTCAATTCTTGTGGAGGTGCTGAAAGTTTTACTCGCCTTTGCTCTTGTACCATCAGTGCAAATGGTAACGTGGTGACTAAAGCTGGTAACATGTTAGTATTATTATGAAAGTAGTACTGGTCTTGTAGATTCTTGTAGAGACCTGAATGAGTGTCGGGGGACCCCCAGGAGCCCATGGACCACACTTGGAGGAACACTGCTGTACAGAATGCCCCTTTCTAAGTTTATCTTGTTTGGTCTTATTTTAAAGTGTCTCCCGTCTCACCCATAGCTTTTATGTCGTGGAGTTACAGAATCCAAAGTTGTGACTGTGCCATAAGAATATTCAATTGTCAGCTAGAATGCAGATGATCGGTGTTGATTAAAATGAATTTAGTAATCTGTTTGCTGACAGTTTTGAAATGCTATAGGAGAAATTGATGCTCAATGGATACTTAGTAGGAGACTTTGTCATTGATCACAACTTCTAGGTCATATCTTCTGAAAGGAGCCCAGAGAGGAGGGATAGAAATGGTTAGCACCTGCCAGTTGTTTAATGCCCTCCACGAAGTCTGAGCTTCTAAATAAATAAATGCCATACTTGCTTACATAATGTCCTGCTTACTTAATTGCTGATATTTTCCCCCTAATTGTTCCAAGAGAAAGGAAATGTATGGAATTATGTCCTAACATTGTGCCAAGAGCAAAGAAAGCAGGTTTATCTTTAGCCCCACTTAACAATTTGCCTCACAGCCTGTTTTTGTTGATATACTCTGCTATGTACTTTTAACAACCAGAATTTTAACTTAATGCAACTCATTGCCCCCCTTCACAGCTCTTGTCAGATCCTTCAGAAGTGTAAAGGCACTGTCTTTGCCTAAAAAATGCTGGCCACACAGGGGAAATTACAGGAAAAAATAATATATTTCTACCCCAGAAGTGCATGGTAAAGAAAGTACCCAAAAGGGAAATGTATATAAATGAGTGAACTTCTTACATGTGTAAATATGGCAAATTAGTTAATTAAAACACTATACCATTTGGCACCCAGATGCTATTAGTCCAAAGATTTGCATAGATCTGAGTCCCCACTCCACAAAGCACTCCCCTCCCCCCCCACCACAGTCTGGCATCTATGATATTAATAGTCGTGTTTCCTCTGAACAACATTACAGTGCACAGCCTGGATGAGCCTGTTGTTTTCAGGTACAAACACAGTTCTTTCTCAGAGGTAGACTTGTATTATCCAAGGTAATGAAACCACAAAGCAGGTTCTTAAATTTTGTAGTGATAAATGTAAGTGCTACAGGGATGTTCTCGTGGGATAGATGCCTATTCCTTACCTGTAGGCAGAGGTAGGAAGGGAAATAGAATCAGAGCGTTGCATAATAAGATTAAATTAGAGTAAAGGCAATTAGCTGGGTCACTCAAATATTTGAGAGCATTGAGCTAAGCATGTTTCTATACCAAAAGTAAATTTGCCATCAGAATCTTTTGCATGTGAGCTGGTCATTGTCTTTTCACCTGGGCACCTCCTCTGGATATACTGGGAAGGGTGAAGATTGTCCCTTGTCAGACAGGTCCCAGGCATCTCAGTGCCATTTCTTACCTTTGTGTGCCCTTTGATTAATTACTTAGCCTCCTTTAGCTAAAGAGCATCCCTGGAAATTAAATGAGGTAACGGACATGGAACACTTAATAAAATTTCTGGCATGTGTTAGGAGAGCAATAAGTATTAATTCCGTCTCTGACTCTTGCTTCTCTATGCTTCTATTGCTTGCTTCCCCTGCAATTCTCATTAACACTTTATTCCTTTAGGTCTGCTAATACCCTAAGTGAAGTTATATTCAGTCTTGTAAATAGTGGCTTATATTTACTGAGTGCTTACTATGCACTGGGCATTGCATTTGATACATTGTTTTAATGTATTATTTCATTTAGTCTTGACAATAACCCTGTGACAAGTGCTATAATTACTCCCATGTTATAGCAATAGATAAGGAAACTATGGCACAATGTTTAGCTCATTTACCTGCCTGGAAAATGGTGGAGCTGAGATGGGAATCTAGGCAGTCTAACTCCAGAAACCATGTTTTTAGCTAGTACACTACACTGACACTCAAGTGTGACCTGCCTAGGCACCAATCTTTATCTTCAAGGGGACTTTGTATACCCTGGCTCAGTTCACGATGTGTCGATTTATAGTTTAATTTTCAGAGGACATCTTGGTTCCTATATTTCTATGTTCTAGGCAAGGACATGCGACTGTCACCTTAATTCATAAGCATTTCTGTTTGCTTAATTCGTAAGTACAGAAAAATGTGGTACTCATGCCCACAATGAAAACAAAGTTGATTTCCCTGTGTGGAATAATTGATTTGAACAATTTATCCTGAAATATATTCATATATTTAATAAGTATTTACTGATCACCTACTGGTTTCCGGTCATTGTTCTAGGTACTAATGATATAGCAGAGACCAGAAATTGTCAGCCTGGGGACATTGACATTTTGGACAAATATTTCTTTGTTGTGGGGAGCTATTCTGTGCATTGTGGCACATTTAGCAGCATCCCTGTCCTCTACTCAAAAGGTATCAATAGCATCGTCCCCTCCCCAGTTGTGACAATGGAAACTGTCTCCAGACATTGCAAAATGTCCCCTGGAAAGGGACAGCAAAATCACCCTCTCACCTTGGCCCTGCTCTCAGGGAGCTTCTGTAAGAATGGGTTATAAAAAGGAGACAAAGATAAAAAATATCATTTCAGGTTATATCAAGGTAAAGTGATAGAGCATGAGGGAAGGGCCTATTTAAATATGGCAGAGACCTCACCCCCAAGGCTCCTCTACACCCCAAAACTCTGCCTAAACCAAACTCCTCTGAATTAATGTTGGCATCGTAATGTGAAAACTCCTTCCAGCAAGGGCTTTTATGGGCCTACTTGGATTGACATTCATAATTCATGCTCACGCTATTAACACAGCTCTTCCTGACCTACTCCAGCCCTCAGAAAGAAAGAGATACAAGTTCAATTCAAGTCAGAATTGATGGCAGCATCTGAGTTTTCCTGACTCCCGTTCTGCTCCGTGGAGTCTCAGCGTTTCTCTTCACTTGGAATTGAAGAGGGGGCTGCAAGGTCCTCCGCCCGCCCGGCAGATACCAGCAGCAGAAGCTGCGACATCACCGGCTCCATTCTGTTCTGTTTTTATTTGGACACGTTTCCCTGACATTTACCGAGATGGGATTAGGATAATAGTTCAGAGATTGTTTTCCGCATAGCCCCATGAATACTTGAGAACAAACTATCTTTTAGGGTATAAATGATTATATATCAAAAGTTTCAATAAAAGCCGTTGGGGCCAATTGCTGCTGATCTAAGTTTCAAACTCTGTCAGAAATAGCTATTAGCCTATAGTTGGATAATCAGAGAGAATTCTTTTCATCTTTTCACATTATCATCACCATTTTGCCAGTGGCTCCCTTCTGTTGACACCTTGCAGACCATTTCATCACCTCTCCCTACAGCAACTGAGGGCCGACTTGGCTGCGTCCTGCTTGTGTGTCCCTCAGCTTAGCTCTGCCTCCCTTTCCCCAACACTCTCAGCAGAAGCACAAGCATCCACAGACCTACACGGCTCTCTTGTTGGTATGTAGACAATTGTTCTGATTTCACTCTGTCTTGTTGTCCTAGGCCCAGTAGCTGGTCCCTGTCACCCTTCCTACGCTTTCTCTCTATTCTTACGAGGACTGCAGCTTCACCAAGAAGTCCTAATGCTCATGACAAGGACCTCCACTGCCAATTCACAAACATTCATTCTTTTACTTATTTGTTCATTCATCCTATAGACATGTATAAAATGCTATTATAATCCAGGCCACATGAGAGGGGTACAGGTACCCCCTACTTGATACTCCTACCAATCTTTCTAAGCCTCTTGCTGTTGGGCACCATGTTTCGCCCAACTGCCTAGACCGTCTCCCATTATTTGCACCTAAACCCAGGCAATTTGTTTGTTTGTTTCATCAGTAAAAATCAATCCTGAGTTTAGAGTCCTTCCATCCTTGACCTAGGCTGCTCCAGAACTGGTTGTTCTCTAATTTCATATTAAAATTTCAAAGTTCATTCTTAAAACAAAGGTTTATTTTTTTCCTGTGGACTTCTAGCTGTTTTTCATTGCATATGAAGGACTAATT
Source organism: Eulemur rufifrons (assembly GCF_041146395.1). NCBI lineage: Eukaryota > Metazoa > Chordata > Mammalia > Primates > Lemuridae > Eulemur > Eulemur rufifrons. The sequence goes on along the minus strand of NC_090987.1, from coordinate 31,352,949 downwards.
TGGATAGGGTGAGGATTGCTGTTTAGTTTGGTTTTCGTTGTTTGCATGTTTTTTTTAGGAAGGAATCTGAAACTTTATTAGGCACCATGAATTTACATATCTGTAAACTTGGGGTAAAGACTTCATTCATAAATAATTGATATGGTATTATATAATAAATGTTGCTACTAGTAAAAATAAATATTAAAATAAAAACCTACCTAGAAAATTTCTAGAACCCAGAGTAGATAATATGTGCACATAGGTAAGTCAGTGATGATAAATTTTTAACTGTCCATCTAGTCATAGAATCTCAGAGATTTATGGGAACTTATTGGTTACTCATCAAATCCCATGCCTAAAAAGAATTGTAACTATGACTTTTGTGATAATTGACCTTAGCATTTAATGAATAATTTCTGTGTACTGTATTATGAGTGAAGCATGTGATTGATATAATTTAATCCTGGAAAACTTTCCTCTCTAACACCGGGAACTCACCAATGACCACAGCATCCCAGGATGTTTCAGAGCAACTCTGAATGTTACAGAATTCTTCAGTTTATTATGTGTAGACCTTCCCCCCCTGGAACCTGGCAAAATAGGCCTATTCTCCCTTCCACATGAGAGCCCTTTAAATATTTGACAACATGATATTTCTCTAGAATCTTCTCTTCTCCAGGTGGAGGATTATCACTAATTAATTTAATCAATCCATCTACTTATAGTATAAGACTCTTTTCTGGAGGAACTCCCTTAATCCCTTGACTCAATTGTCTCCCTCCTATCAAATGTCATCACTTCTCAAAGTGCAGGCCAGGTAACCAAACATTGTGTTTCAGATATGAACAGAGCTAGGGTATCCTCTCTTTGGATCTTTATTTTATTTTAACATAAATAAGTTAATATGAGGACTGTAGCTTGGAGTTGAGAGGTAGAAAGAAGAGGCAGAAAGCAAGGATGGAAAAATCTTGTATACCAAAGAATTAAGTTTAATAATTTATATCACATAGTTTCGTGTATGCTGAGCATTAAATAGTAAGCTCTGAAAAACAGTCACATGGAGCAAAGTCCTGGCAAACCATAACCCACTATATAGGCATTAATATTGTTTCTGGCACCATTACCAATAGGATTGTACTATATTCAGAACTCTTATTTAATTACTTTATATCTGCCCTTTGTAAGTAACACATACTGATATCCACTGGATATGAGGTACTACTGTAGCAGGCAGAAGTTTCCAATGAAGTCTTACCCCATCCTTTCCAAAGCAGCAGAAAGTCTGTGAGGGGCCACTGAGGCATTCGGGAAATGCTTGGGGTATCCTAGAGCAGAATTAAATGTGGCACCAGGATGACAAGTGTGAAGGAACTTGGAGCTGCACTGGGGTCCCCCCTTAAATGTTGCCCAAATCAAAGCTGGGTATCTCCGGATAACTACCACCGTCCATTTTGGAATTAGCAGGGCCTTTGAGAGAGCCCACTGATTTTAGGATGAGCACCTTTCTTTACTATTTAAGACTACTGAATGCCGTTCAAGTGCCCAATCTTACTACCTTAGTAGAGGAAACTCAGCCTCTTGTCAGGGAAACAGCTTGCACATTCCACTTGACTTCAGCCTGGCTTTCTGGGGGAACCATGCTGCCTTAGCTCCAGCGCTACATCTCTTTGCTTACAGAACTTCAAACCCTCCCAGAAATGTCACAGCAGCACTACCCTGCCCTAAGTTTGTTGAACACTAACCTGGAATTCATGCCAGTAACTAGCATGCCATAACTCAGCAGCAGGCTGTTGCAAAATATCTCTGGGTATTAACTTGGGCTGAAGCCTATGACTGAAAAAAAAAAAAATTTTGGAGACTATTTCTGGTAACATTCTTTAATCTGGAGGTATGGCCAGTCTTTAGTGGGTAGAGTGAATATGTACCTAATGCAAAGTGGCAAGACCTGTCATGGTGCTTAGCTCCTCAGGGCCTCTCCTGTGTTAACCTTCAGTGCTTTTAATTATAATTAGAGCCCATGGTTTCTTATCCATGGTGGCAAAACATGCACCCAAATATTTTGAAATATCAATATAAGAATGCCTGATGTTAGTTTTAATTTTCAGAATGAACACTCATTTGAAAGTATGTGATTTGCCTTAGCACGTTCTTATTTTGTGATAGGAATCTATTAATATAAGAATCACTTTTAAGTGGCAGCAGCCTATCCCCAGTTTCTGGGTTTAAATATTATAAAATATAACCAAAGACCCATTAGCAATGTGCTAATTAGCTTGGTTCTGATTTACCTTCATTTCCACACTTTTCAGGTCTTTAAGGAAATCTATAATATTTATTCTTTATGATTCTCTGCAGAAGTTTTGAGAATGTATTCATAAGGAATCAGAAACGTTGGCAACAATATCACACAGTTCCAATGTCTAGGCTGTTGGCCAGAAGCATCTGACCTGCATTCCAATTTTATCCTTAAACACATTTCAGATTACATGATAGAAGCTGTCTTTAAAAAAAAATGGGATTATGTTTTCTGCAGTATATTTTAGGGCTAGATGCCAACATAAAATCGTAATAAAATTATTGTTACATAATTCACAGCATTCAGATTGTGTATTCCTTAATTACATGGCTTGTTAAATCCCTATACATCATTAAGCATTATCTTTATATACCTGTAAAAATTATAAACTCCTGTAACCCTAATCTACAGAGGTAGAACAAAACTCTATAACGCATCAAAAAGAACATTTTTCTTCAACTGTATATTGGATTGTTTTCTCTAAATTATCTATTACTCTTATCATGGCCAATGTGATTATAAGGAATAACAGAAAACAGGAATAACAGGGATATTTTAAATCCACAAATAAGCTAAGCCTCATTTGAGTAAGTAGTTTTGGGCTCCCCTTGCCAGATCCTGGTCCATTTATATCCTTTTATTGTCCTATTCACCCTCTAGTGGAATTCTTAATAAGCAGTGGAAATATATGTAAAAAGAGCAAAACTATAGAGAAATAAAGGAGACAGGAATAGCCACAAAGCTAAATGATTCAGCTGAACAAACATGTAGGAGTTGACTGTATTATTAAGAGGATGTTTTTGTGAATGTTAATTATTTATGACTACTTGTAATGTTTACATTTATTAGTTGAGGTATATAGAGAATAAAATCACATGGCAGCTAATAAAACAACTTTTTAAATATTCCAGTTTAAACACACTAATCATTTCAAAAGGCTTTCTGGAATGACAGACTTTAAAACATCTCCTAAATCCTGCTAGGGAGCCAAAAGGCTCTCCAAGGATTTCTAGTCATTTAAACATCTCTAACTTTGAGTTTATTTTGAGTTACAGGTTTGATTTAGTCACTAGTGATTTGTATACTTTTAATCATCAGGAATATTCTAGAAATATACGATTTGGCACTTCAGCTGACAATCTGAAGAGAACATCACTGAAGTTTTAAGAAAATTTTGAGCAGAAGAAAAACATAATTTTCAGTTCCTTTCAACCAGTCTTTTTTCTTCAGCCTAATATGGAGATAAAATGTATCTGGCATTAGGGTTTCCCAGTGTTGCTGCAGCTTGCCAGAATGTTTAGAACTTTGCACAATGAATCCTTTGTCACGGTAAATATAAAAAGACATAATATTCTAAACAGCTCATCACATGCCTTCTAATATCCTTGTACTCAAGAACATATTTTAATGTATACTAAGTATTTGAATTTATTTTCAAAATAGTAAATTCATTATTTTAACTGTTGCCCTTTAGGAGTTCTTAGTGCACATTTGTAGGGTTATGAAGTGGATGCTTTAATTATGATCACTTTGGCACTGAAGAAACTCAATCTTTTCCTAAGTTTCTCAAGCTTATTAAACCACAGCTTTTCAATATAATGTAGGAGTTGTCATCCTAGAAATAATAATTTTCACAAAGCCCAGTTCTAGCCTGTAGATGCTGACTCTGGAATGCCTTTGGCGATTTTTACACTGTGTGGAGGGCTTAGTTAAATGCATGGTGTGATTTTAGAGGTGTTTATTATTAATCCATATTAAACACTTACAGTGAACCCTGGATATACCCACTAGGGTAGTGCTCTTTACTATTAATAAGATTTCCATATGGTTTTTTTTTTAGCCTGTTTATGAAATTGGCAAAGGCTGAGAATGTTATTAATCCCACTCTGTCCTGGGGGCAGGTAATTGAGAATTATTGTTGACTGAGGGAAGAGAAAAATTTAGGCTTTCTTGAAGGAATATTAAATTTAGTAATACAGCAGGCTCTTTCCATTCTGGATATCTCTATTCATAGGAAAATCTAAAAATACGTATCTCTATATGTAGAAGGTAGAGAATAGATCTCAACAAGGGATCAGATTATGCAGATGGTGCATATGCTAGACTCCCAGGTGGATGGAGGAGTTGTGTCAACACCAGAAATGGAGAGGGGGTTCCTTGACCAGGCCTTTAAGCAAGCCCACCCAACAAATGTTAGTAGAGCAAATGGCAAGTCCCTTCAGTTTCCCACAATGTCTTTTCTAGAAGGCTCTGTGGAGGAAAAAAAAATAATTTGGATGCTTCCTCACCTGTATTGACTTTAGAAGGTGGCTTACATTGTTTTCTCTTCTTTAACTCATTTCCTAGTCTTACAACCATTTTATGAAAAATTGGGTCTCGTTTATTAATATTTCCTCTTAGCACATTTCCATCACCTATTCTCCTAATCTTATCGAGTCATCAAGAAACAGAGGTGCAGAAATACATCCCGACCCCTTCATATTTGTGCTTCTAACTGCATAGGATGTGATCATTTTAACTGCTTTGACTGGATATGTACTCAGTTAGCTGGTATTCATTTTGGGGTTGAGTATTTTAAGGGATATCTGATAGTGCTTCCTGCTTTTTCAGTAACCCATATCCTTTAAATCAATATTTTAAAAGGTAATTGTATCAGTTACTTCGGACTAGCTCAAATAACAATACAACACCCCTCATTAGGTGATTAAAAATAGGTGAAAAACTGTACACATTACTTAAATTCCTATCTCTTATTTGTTTATGATAAAACTCAAAAATTATTTATGCTAAGAATTACCAATAAACTTGTTTTTAGATGTAAGCATTTTAACTCGATATCTTCAAAATTAGGAGGATACAGCTCATATACACAATAATAAGAAACTATATATGTTGTATTTTGTACTTTATTGTGAAAAAGGTATATTTTATGTCCAGGGCTGATTATACTTTTATAACATTCAGAAGTCAGTTAGACCCATTAAGCAAAGGACATGAATTTACCAGAGTAATAATCACCAATTTTAACTTTCAGCCACTTGATTTGGCACAAGTCAATGTCTCATGTGAACTGGACATTTTAGATTATTTTAGAAGCAATATGATATCAGAAGTGCCAAATCTTGTGCTACAATATTTTTTTAAAGAATAGGTGAAATAATCAAATGATTTTTTATTCTTTACAAATAAAGCTGACAATTTTTAGGTTTAAGAGGTCCACAGATTTCGGACAGGAATTAGGATAGTCCCTTAACTTCTAATTTGACTGAATGTGAAGACAAGGAAACTGCCCAGTGGCCCTCCTTAAGAAACACTCTGTGATGATACCCAGTGACCACTTTGCCTAAATTTTAACATTATTAGAAAATTTACATGTATATCTAGTTAGGTAGTAACATTTACTGTTATTATAAATCAATCCCAAAATGTCTTTCTTACATACCAGTCCAGGGTGTGTGGCCCTGGTCAGCAAGTGGCTTTCCCCGATGTGATGATTCAGAAAAGCAGGGCCATTTCTTTTCATGGCTCTGCCATCCTCTTGAACCACAGGGTCCTCTGTTTCCAGCCAGCAGTAGTGGGGGGGAAGGGATGGATAAGCACACAGGGAAACTATAGGAGCAGGCCTAGAAGTGGCCAACATCACCTTTGTTCACATTCCATTGACTAGAACTTAATCACATGACTGCACTGCAAAGTACTCTGGGAAATGTAGTAGAGTTGTATGCCAGGAAAAAGAAAACAGTGGTCTCCATCACATCTGCTATTTCATATGTTCTTAAAAATGAGGAAAACACTAACCTATTTTGTACCAGCTTCTAGGGCTAGCTTTGTCACTAAGGAATTTTGAACTGTTTAACAAGTTCTAACCTCTTTGCCTTTTGTACTATTTGGTCTCATAGAACTCACAGTCTTAAGGAAAAGATAGACATTAAATAAACACACAAATAAACATATCATTACAAATTGTGGCTACTGTAGGCTCCATGAAAGCTTGGACCATGGCACTTAGAACAGTCCTTTGTGTGCATCAGGTGCTCAGCAATAACTGTTGAATGAATGCATGCCTACATGCGTGCGTGAGTGAGTGAAAAGATAAAAGGAAAAAGAATAGATGCTTTGAAAGAAAGCAGGGAATCTAAATTAGTTTGGCAATCAGGTAAAGTCTTTCTGAGGAAATAATATCGACATTGAAAGCCGCAGGATTAGTAGGAGTTGGCAAAGAGAAGAGTTGGGTGGTGGACAAAAAATTTTCAGGAAGAGGAAACAACATGTTCAAAGGATCTGAGTTGGGAAGATAGTGATACGTTTAAAGAACTGGAAGAAGGCCAGTGGTACAGGAACCCAGAGGGGCTGAGTAGTAATGGTGCAAGTGAGTCTAGAAAGGCTTATATGACATGTTCAGCCTTTTGGTCCTTCTGCAGGCACAACTGGAAGCCAGTGAAAAGTCTAAAGACGGAAAAGGGGTTATGTGATTATATTTTAATGCCAGAATGCTGGCTTTCTGTGAAGAGTGGGTTGATGTGGGGGAAGAGTAGAAAGCAGAGAGACTAGTTAGAAGACTACTGGAGATCATCCAAAGAAGATGCCCAGGCCAGTGCAGTGGTGTAAAACAGGGTAGAAACAGAGCAGACAAAGGGATTTGAAATACATTTTGTAGATAAAGAGAAATTGGAGTAAATGGGCATAGATAGCAGTAAAGTCCTGTGGTTTTCTCCTGCATTATTATTCTCTTTTGAAATGTCATTACAGTGATAGTGCTGCCATTGTAAATCGACCTTTCAAGATATTTAGCGTTGCTTTCTTTGGGTTCTTTTAGAAGCTTTGTCCCAACTCTGAAGATGTGATCAAAGATTAGTCAAGTAGCAGACTTTTAAATTTAGGCTAGATTCTTGGGATTCTTCAAACTTGCTCCAAATTTTATTGTATTTCTGCTTCCCTTTGTCATCAAATGGATTAGGTAAATGGATTAGGCACATTGAATAATGATAGTGGAGAATTGTGTGTGTATGCAAATATATCTTTAAAAGTGCCCAAATATTTTACCCTTAAAAATATTTTTATTAAAAGGTAAATTTTGGATCTTGCTAATGTGGTACTGTTGGTTCTGTTTTAATTTTTCAATTGAATGTTTTAGGAAGTAATTCAAATATTCTAATAGTGTTAAATTGAAGCCAATGTTCTACTCTTTCAGAGTTAGTTCTAACGGTTCCGGTCTTTATTAGAATTCCTTTGGAGATAAGAACACTATGTACAGAGGACTGGAAATTTGAGGCTTCTGAATTCCATTCTGCTCTCCTTCCTCTCCCCATTAGTTCTTGGCTTACAAATTTATCTCCGTCTGTATTTATCATCTTGAAAAAAGACATTATAGTGATTTCCCAGAGGTATTGGGAGGGGTATTTCAGTGTTTATCAATTAGCTTTTAAGATGATATGGGCAAAGGAGTATTATGATATTGGAATTGATTGTCTGCAAAGCTACCACACACAAGTAAGAATGCTGTGAAGGCCTACCAGACTTTCTGCAAGGACATTATACCCACAATCAGGGAAATACTTCTGGTAGGGTCCTTTTCTCATTGTAAAGATAGAGCCTCGTTTCTGGGACTCTTCTGGCAATGACATTTACATGTGTTAAATGCTCTAATTTTAAATAGTTTATTTGAATAATTTTCATCCAAAATGCACTATTTGTAGCTACAAATCAGTGGATAAAATTATTTGATGGCCTATTTGCTCTCTGGGGAAAATAAATTTGGGAACCATGATTTAAAAAAAAAAAAAAAACAAACAACTTTTGGATGTTTCTGCCAAAGACATTGATGTTTATAATCTTATTTTTTTATTTTATGTCTATTAGGATATCCCTCACTTTCTTTTTGATAAATAGTCTAGATTAACTTTTACCTGCACTCTGTTTTAAAATTTTTTTCAAAAATCTTTTAAAATTATTTCTTTTTCTTCCCCCTTGCTCTTTCCTGTCACGTAGCCACCTTACTTCAAGATTATGCTATATGTGATCCAAAGCATAGGAAATTGAGGGAAACTTGTAAATTCACTTTGTTGTTCTGACTTTAGTTTGTAAGTGGCAGTAGAGTAAGAATATAAAAATGGCATGTTTGCTTTCAAATTCGAAAATGTTACTTAGAATTCCAGGCAGGTATTTGCATATTTTACCTATTCCTAAACTGGTAGCTCTCACCCTAGTATAAAAAAAAAAAAAAAAACCTCAGGACTCAATCTTAGACAAAGTCATTTACACAGGAGAATTTGAGAGTCAGAGGACTCTTAACATTTGTTTTAAGATTCCCTGTGTTGCACAGATCATCCAAGCAGGTCTCTGATTACACTGCTTTCTGGCAACTGGCACAGAAGATGAAAATCCTCACTTCCTGAAAGCAAAGTGTTTGAAGAGAAAAAGTTGACCTTCCAAGCATCTGGATTTACTGCCAAGACACTAAATAACAACTATAAGTAGAAAGAGCATGAGTCAGGTAAATTCTTCCTTCTACTTCAAGGGTGAAGTTCCAGCCATATGAATCAACTGCATACAGTGAAAGATGTGTTGTGTGTGTGTGTGTGTGTGTGTGTATGCCCGTGTGTGTGCATATGTGTGCACGCTTGTTTGCCTGTTGTTTTCCCTGCTTGTATACACCTGCTTTGTTCTTCCTTCTCTCCTTGAGGCACAGTCTTTTTATAGTAATGGTGGTAATTAGATCCTTTCCTTTTTAGGCACCCTTAATCATCTTTTGGTTTTGGAGCCAATATCACTACCTCAAAATAGAATGAAAATTCAGTTTCTTAGCCTGTGGCACTCCTGGGCACTCTCTTAGCCTTCAACGAACACTTATTGAGCACAGAGACAGATATTATACTAGGCTGATAAGGCAAAGCTTCTACAATTGGATGTTCTGTTCTAATGTCAGTAAAGAATATAAAATTAGTGCATTGAATCAGACCCTTGGTCTTGTTAAAACTGTGTTTTCTCTATTACACCAGGAGATGTGTTATCAAAGAATGTAGTTATTCTTCTTACTGTCAGATTAAGAATTTACCTGTAAATCCTAAAGTACATTAATAATTTATTATGGCTTTATTACTCATGAATCATTTGAATGTTTAAAAATTATTTTCTATTTTCAACCTACTCCTGGTAATATTAATAGTACATCCTTTTATAGACCTTAAACTTACCTCTGGAAACTACAATAGATTTCCAATGGATAAGTCTGTGGCATCTTTTCCGGACCATTCAAAGCTTTACAGACTTTACATCTTCTTTTTTCCAAAGAGAATGCCCTGTAATTTTTTAGTCTGTTTTTGTACATCTACATCTATGTTCCCTTATCTGCTTCATATATATCTTGTGAGCTATGGCAACTAGAATTACAAGTGGTATTTAGGTGTAGATACAATGTTTTTGTAAAATGGTCAGATTTTATTTATATATAATTACATTTATGATTTTATTTACTTATTAGCAATACCACTCTAAGAAGATTACTATGAGGATTAAATGAGATAATGCTTGGAAAGTAATTAGCATAGTGCTTGACATGGTAAATACTCTACAAATGTTAACCATCATTACTATTTAATTTTATAATATTTTAATGACCATACACCACGTGCCAGCCACTTTTATTTTTTAAATCCTGGGCTTTCCTCCTTCGATGATGTGGGATATGCTTTAGGCAGATCAACATTCCTATTACTGATCTCTGATCTTGTTTGTTTTATTCATTTAACAAATTAATTTAATGACTACCCCAGGCACTGAGCTGGGTACTGGGGATACAGCTATCAGATAGTCAAGGCCTCCACATTCAAGAGGCCTACCATAAAACAGGAGGACTAACAATAAATAGGTCATTTCATTAAGGGTCAGTGAGACGTGCAGAGTCAGTGGGAGAACATCAAGGGAGAGCTATCCTAGTACAGGGGCCAGGACAACCTTCCTGGAAGAAATGATGTTAAAACTGAGACCCGAAGGTGAGTAGGAGTTAGCCAGACAAAAGAGTGGAAGACAGACAAAAGTGGAAAGATTACCAGAAGGAATAGCATGTGTAACACTTGGAGGTGAGAGAAAGTGCTGTTTATTGAGGAACTGAAAGAGATTCAGCCTGAGTAGAGAGGGAAATAACAGACAGAGAAGGCCAGAGGTGTGGGCGGGCACCAGATCTCAGAAGGCATGTGATTCACGTTAAGGAGTTTGGACTTTATCCTGCAGTCTACTCGGAATTATCAATGGTTTCTCTTTATCCGTCCAATACCATCCATCCTCCTTAGCTGCATTCTATGGATTTGGCCCTATCCACTTTACTATTGTTTTCCCACATGCCCACTGTTCCTACATGCCCTAGGGTTTACTTATCTCCTTGACTAGAATGTCCTTCCTCAAATTCTGCAGTTCAATTCAGGAAGCATTTGCTGAGTAACTGATATGTGCCAAGCATTGTGGGCTATCATCTTTCAATTTTCTTTTCATTCATTCATGCTATGAATATTTATTAAGCACCAACATATAGAGAGTCCGATGCTACTTCTCTGCCCGTAGTTTAAATGATAGTTCTGTGAAGGCCCCCAAGTGCCACAACTGGCCTAATCTCTTCTACTTTTCCTCATCCTCTGAATCCTAATACCCCAAATGTGCCTCTCCACTAGCTCTTGCCATTTTTTATACTGCACGACAGCTAAGTACTTGCTTGAGTCTGAAACCTTATGAGATCTCCATTCTAGGGGACTGAGTCCAGGTCCCATGTGTCATTGTGTTTTCCGTACCCCAAAACCATGCATTAGTCTAGGAGCTTCAATGTTCATAGTAAATATATAAACAGGTAAATACATTTTCTGAAACTGGATAATAGTAACCTTATTTTGGTACTTCCTAATGATCCACTTGCCAGAGCAATTAAATTATTTGTTTCAAAGTGATTAAACCTGAATCTAGTACAATTTCTCCTAAAAGTCACCATTTCTTATAGGGTTCCAAGATGTACACAAAAACCTAGTAGATGAATAATATGGTATTAAAGATTATGCATCAAAAGTACCTGAAACTGTATAGCCTCTGCTATCAGCTCTGTGCTATGCATTTATTCCTGCTTTTTATGTAATTTTATAATCACGGTAAGTCAAAAAAGAAAAAAAATAGAGTAGACATCTGCCTTTTGATTGCTAAAAGTAAAATTCTGCCTCGCCTTTAGCTTTTTGGTTTTACAGTTCTCTGCATGGATTTATAGCTAACATGGGTTGTGATTACTTCTGCATTTCCTAGGCATACCAGTCTTACTTCTGGCAGGTTCTGCGACTCATAGTCAATACTAGAGTGGAATCCTGACTGTCTCCACAGTGAATACTGTAGCTGAGGCTCGATTCTCTTCAGTGTATTGCTGGTCTATTTGAATAAAAGCACAAGGAAAAACCACTTAACACTAAGGGATTTTTAAAAAAATACCACTGAGGAATCCATGCTGAACTATCATACAACTTTGAACGGGAGACTCATGATACAGGATATGTCCTCAGATACATTGTGCCGCTTCAAGCTGCTTGAATCTCTCGAATCTCCCCATGCTGGCTAATGCTGCTTGAGGTTTATTTGAAACTACACAAAAGGTTCTGAGGACTTTTCCTTATCAGCCATTTCAGACGATCTGCAAAAGCCAATATTCAGAGTATCCTTCTGAGAAGAAGCCGTGGGACAGTGATGACTCCCCAAGGAACTATGGATTAATTTACAAGGTTGGGTGGTCTCAGTAATTCACCTGGTCACCTTACTCAATATTGTCTTCTGTGATTGGCCAACTGTCTTCAAGCTGGATTAATGGCATTCTTAAATAGTTGAGATGATAGAGCTGTTGCTAATTAATTGGCAAGGAGGAGATTTTCACTTTAGAAATCACACTTTATAAATGTCTCCATGCCCCCCTCCCCATTTCTTTTTAGTTATTTCCCATCCCTTACCCGGGTTAATAATCCCGGAACAGTTAGCAGTTACTGAGTAACAGTTGTGTGCTAAGTATAATACATTCATTATCTAAATCCAGGCCTCAAGGTTATTCTAGATTAGCTCTATTATTATCCTTATGTTAAAGATGAGGAAACACCTTTAGAGAAAGTAAGTCACAGATATAAATCTATGCTCTTGGTCACTATGCTGTACTCCTGCAACTTGGAAGTATTAATATATACTCAGGGTATATGCAGTACCTTTAACACTAACTGGAGCAAAGCTTAATTGTGAAACTTAATTTCTTGTGTACATTCTCATATTCAAAACAAACCTCATATTCTGAACCCAAATGCAGATTTTGGAATTTATCTTCCATGTGAGATAATCTTCTATGTTCTACTATGTATGTATTTAGAAAGTTAACTATAAAACTACTAAAGAACAAAAAAATAGTAATGATAATATTAAGGAATTCTTTTACTAATATATGTAATTTTTTTCAGACTCTGTAGTATGCAGGCAATATGTGGTATTCCATTATTCAGCCAGGCAAAAAAGAAAACTCCAGTCTAGGTAGACAGGCAAGTGAACTGCCTGGTTCAAGTGGTGACCTTCCCATGCTACACCCACCAACTTGAGGCCTTCTCTGGGTCAGTTATTGGAAATAATCCTTGCCTCCTTCTCTCTTACACAATTGGTGGTGCTTTAGAGTAAGGGGGAGTGTCACCCAGATCATTCCAGTCCACCAGGGCCTCCTGTGCCTGTCCCCTTAGACACACCCTCAGACCTCCATTTCCCTGCTCAAAGATGCCCAGAATCATACCTGCTTAACTTTACCTGGTAAAGGCAACAGTGGCTAAAGGCATAATTAAGCAGGTGTTTTTGAATATTATATTCATCTTTTTAGCTATTCTTAAGTGAAAAGGAAAAGTTCCTAGATAGACAAGAAAACTCTTGTGCATTTTGCCAATTTATCTGTCAATCTGAGTATAATAAAACTTTTATTTTGTTCAAGTGTGAATGGGCTAGTCCTTCCAGGAGTCTTATAACCTTGCCATGGAGTAAGACATATGAGAAAAAAGTCAATATTCCTATATACAAAGAAATTATTAATAAGTCTCCCTTTTACCTTATTCTCAAACTTTTCAACTTTCATATTCTACTCTTTTATTTTTTTTTGTTTGTTTGTTTATTATATTCTACTCTTTTAAATGAGCAAAAAGGGAGGCTCTACACACATGCACATGTTTACACGCACACACACACACACACACACACACACAGTGATATTCAATTGTCAACTGCTTCTCTTGCTACAGATGACAGAATCAGACTATATGAATAGATTTTATGTTCTTGGCAATAATCTTGTGGTTTGCATTACAGGATGGCTCACATCATTATCAAATTTTAGTACAGCTTATAAATTCCTTTTATAAAATTATAGTTATAAGTTCCTCTTATTTCTTTAATTAGGCACATCTCGGTTATGATTTAATATCCAATTTTTGTGTTGCTAAACACTAAGCAGTGAGTTCAAACTGTCAATCCTAGAAGAGGTGAAGTAAGCCATTCATTAAAATGATTCATCTTGGTTAAATCAGCCAAGGCTATACAGTTTGGATTTTATCTTCTGCACATTGTCCTGCTATGAGGCACAGTTCAAAGACTAGAGGAGTTCTTTTTACCTAAATGTCTGAGAATTGTGTCATTGTTCTTTTTCTCTTAAGGGCACTGGTGCTAAAAGGGCTTAAAATGATCTGTCAGTCACCATTAACCCCTTCCATTCTGGACTTCCAGGTCAGGGAAAAATCCCAATTTGCTTTTAACTCTCCTATTGAAGTCCTCCAATCCCTGTCAGGGTCCTCAAACCACATTTTACAGATATCACAGGATTCAATGGTGTGGATTTTCTTTGTTTGTTGGTTTCTTTGAAGGAGTTTCATTAACAACCCATAAAATCTTATAAACAGGATCCCTTATTTTTATTACATTTTACATCATAAAAACTAAAATAAAGAGAAGAGGAAATTCTAATTGTTAGACGTGGAAATGCTTTATTAAAAAAATACTGTAATGCAGTTATCTAAAAGTTTAGTGAAATGAAGTCAAGTCTATTCTACATAATCTTTTCATATTTGCATTGTATTTTTAACTACCACCATTGGAATCAGATAACATAAATTTGTTATTCCGCAAACACTGTAAGCTTGTCCTAGCTTGCTTAAACTTTTCTTGCTTTTGTATATTTTCCAAATGTGGCGCTTTTTGGGCATCGCTCAGAAATACTTGTCAAGAATTTAGATTTAAAAAAGCTTGTCAAAAAGTAAAATATGATATAAAGCAGTCCAATTCCTTTCATTATCTAAACTGAAAGAGTTAAAAAACAATTACCTTAAAGAGTGGTAAAAGAATCTTATCTATTTTTATCTCTTGAGTAAATGTTCATAATGTAGCACAATGTCCTTTTGTTATGAGAAAGCAAAATACATGAAAAATTGTCAGAATACTAACCTATTAATTTTCTTTAAAATATTTCCATAACTTTAAATTGATGCACTAAATTTCACATACATCACTCTTCATTTAGAGAAGGAAAAATACTAAACAGTGATTTTAGGAGACTATGATGAGCCATTCTCCAATAGAAGTCTCTCTCAAAGATTGGTCCCAATTTCTGAATTTCAAGGACAAAATTAGGTTATTTATTTAGGAAGGAGGGGAGACATTGCATGGCTCTTCATGAAAAAACATTTGAAGAATTTCAACCTTTCTTCCAGCTAGTGCAGGAGCCATGCACACTGCCATTTTTTATCACTAGGATACAGCTTTGGCCAATCTTGCAGAAAGGCCTAGACACCATTAATGAAACCTCTGCTCAGCTGTTTTGTTTTCCAGCTGTGCTCGTAACCATTAAAGTCAATAGCTAAGTTAAAAATGAATGAAAGAGAAATTAAAGGAGAGGAGTTAAGTGACTTTGGAGCCCCACATTGGTAGCTGTTGGACTCCAGGACTTCAATGTCTTCAAAGTAGTTGTTGGATAAGAAGAAGGAAAAAAAAACAACTGAGTAATGCAACTGATTCAAGCACTGAAACTAAAAAGGATGGATCATGCAGCAAGGTCCAGGAGAAAGGCTGCTAGGAACCTCTCAATACTAGCCAGAATTTAGGGGGACAATTTAGTAGCAGTGACAAAGCACAAAAACCACATTCAGTCAAATCTCAAAATTATGATTTTTTTCACTGGTTGATTTAAATAACCAAATTAGTGTCCAACTTTTGTCTTTATTAAAATCCTTATTAAGGCAATGCTTTAGCCCAGTGTGTTATAATACTGTCTTGACCACACCACTGCCAAATCGGTCTTGAGGGCATTCAAGTCTAAAATAGAACTGAGAAGTCCAGAGAATTACATCAATTTATTGCTACAGAGCTCACTTTGTTCTTTAAGAGTGGCACTTCTCGGCATCTTTGACAGTTCCCTTTCCTTCTTTATAAAGTGGTTAGAATTAAATAAACTATGACAAATGCTCTTTCACCCCTGGACCCAGAGATGAGGCCTATTGGCAATTCGGGGTAGAATGTCTCTAGTGCCGTGGCCTCTGCTGTGCCACTCTTTGGCTTAGAGAACTGGGATCTCCAAATCAGCACCTTAAATGGAATTTTGAAGCCCGTATTTTTTAAATGCCCACTTACCATAGGCTGCCTTTCTAGCCATTTCCTGCACATGCGTGTGCATGTGTGTCTGGGTGTGTGTGTCTGTGTGTGTTAACTGGAAGGAGATGATATCAGAAATCTTCCTCTAAGGCAGCCCTTTCCAACAGAATCCAAATGAAAGTCACAAAAGTAATTTTAAGTTTTCTAGTATCCACATTAAAAACAAACTAAAAAGAAACAGGTGAAATTAATTTAAATAATATATTTTACTGAGTCCAATATATCCAAAATAGTATCATTTCAACATACAATCAATATAAAAAGTTATTAAAGAGATATTTGTACATTTTTATACTGTATCTTTGAGATCCAGTGTCTATTTTACACTTCAGCACATCTCAATTTGGACAAGCCACATTTCAGGGGCTCAGCAGCTACATGTAGCCAGGGACTACTGGAGTGGACAGCCCAGGTATGAAACATGTTTCCCTCTTAGTGTTATACAGCAATATCCCATCTGAAATACCTAGCTCCTCATAATTCAGTTCTTAGTTTAGACATGTTTCCCTTTTACAGAAGAAACCATGTGTATGAGTATTGTAATATAGATTTTCACATACACACACACGAATTAACATCCACATTTCCTTCTAGATAGGTCATTAAATAAACCTGAAAAGTAAAATATTTCCTCTCACCAGTGCTTCCTGAAGAAGCACGTGAGCCTATTATCTCGTGCATTAACCAGTTACCGTATTTAGTGTTGTCAGAGCTGCTGACTCACTGCCCATGAATGGCCCTACTGCCTGTGGTGACTGTTTGACAGAACGCCAATAATGGCTGCCGACAGCTTCTGAAAAGCTGACCCCGTAACAACAGCCACATTCTTTGGGCTGCTTTTGCTGACATGCTCTCAACTCAAAAACTGTTTTCAAAACAGAAGTAGAATGAAGTATTGAGCTTCTAAAAGCTATTGTATTTCGGTTCATTAAGTTATCGGAGTGTGTCAAGGAAGGCAAAACAGCAAAGAAATGAATCTACAGAGGGAACCATGCTTGAAGGGTGACATTTGAGCTACAGGCATATAATACTTAGGGACCATGTTCTAAGACAATGTGAGCATCCAAATGAAACAAAGCTGTCATGAGATCTACTTTTTAACTTTCTCAGCATCACTTATTAGCTCTGAATTACTGAGCGATTTGAAATTCTATTTGCTTTTTTAGGGTTGAAAAATTTATCTCATTCTCCACCCTAGAAACACTTTCCTCAAGTGAAGCTTCTAAACAAAGAATAAGAGATGTTCTCCATTAATTAATAAGTGCTAAGATACTATTAAATAGTTAAAACAGGGATCAAATTAGCAGTACCTCCTAGATACTGCTCTGGCTAGTGGATAAGTTGATCATTCACACTCTACTCATCTTTACACATAAAACTCAGTGTTCCAGCAACAGCATGTACTGTTGTCCCTGCATCCTGTTAGTGTACAAGTTTTCAGAGTCTTCTCTTTTCCTGGTGGCTAGGTCTAGAACTCTTGTGTCTTCTAAGGCCCTACTTGAGCTGATTACCCTTCTCCCTCTTTTAGATGCCCGTTACCCCAGAGTCTAATCTGCACTGACTGTAAAATTTATGTTTGGTCCACATCTTACATATAATAGCCAGCGTCTGTTTTGCTGATTTTAGTGAGATGAATGATGAATTTCACATAGTTGAGTGTTTTCAATAAACAGAATGAATGAGCATTCAGCTGGTTGTTTTGACATATTTTCACCGCTAGAGGGAGATAAAGGCTCCTCTCTGCCCTGTTCCCACCCTCTTTGCCCCAAGGGAGGAGAGGTGATAAGAGGTAAGTCAAGTGCAGAGTATAATGGTCCATGAGATCAAGAAAGGAAATTAAATTATATCTTCAGAGAAATCCAAAATGTGTCATCTTGCAAACGCTGCCAACATGTTTTATTTGGTCTACCGAGTTCCATGCAACATGTATAAATTTGAAGATTTCACATAAATATCTGGATTTCTATCCTGAACTTGAAAATAAGAAGATGTGGCCATGCTGTATCTGTGCCTCAATGTAGCAGTCAGGGGGAGCTTCTCTCCTTAAACAGGGCACATACGTTTCATTTCAACTCCATTGCTACCACTCTTTATTTTTCCAACACTGAGATTACATATTATGTGCTGCTTATCATCAAGCTGGCATCACTGTTTTTTTTTTTTTTTACATTATTAAGAAGTGAATTTTTTCTTTTTGTACTCACATATATATGAAGGATGGTAAAAAAAAAAAAAACCCAAGCAAACTTCTTACAATTTCAAGGAAAATGAGACAGAACATATTTCTTTGAGGAAGTAAAGAATTTTCATAAGGGTAAAAAATATGCAGGCACGATGTGCCTGGGTCTCCTTGCCTTGCATTCACTGTTTCCACCATTTATGTCAGTTCGATGCCCCTGTGAACTTAGAGTTTTCTAGCACTCACTTCGTGTCAAATCCCTGCTTGTGAGAGTGCATGCACACACACCCCTCACCCTTTATTGAGTCCATCTCCTTGAAGTCAGTTTTCCCCATAAAGTAGTAAACTCTGGAGGACTGAGATTAATGCAAGAGTGAATGTTCCAAGAAAGTCATTTCTAACATGTTTGTCCTAGGCCTCAGGGAAGAGGGGTCTCTGGCACTCCTTGTGGTCTAGCTTTCTGGTCGTAGCGCGCCCCTTGGTAATATCTGCTTTCTGAACATGGTGTGGCAGGCAGTAGATCAGGGATTGGGAGATCCTGGACCCAGTCAAAAACCATCTCTCATTTATCTCCATTAACTAACTACGAAGAAATGTGTCTCAGGACTGACTACACTAGAATTTGCAAAGTCAACATACAAAGGACAAAATATGAATCTTGTTACTCAATATGGTAGGGAAAAAAACCATATCTGCGTGTAGCTTGTACTCACAGAGGACAAGTAGAACTAAGATTTGGATTTGGGTAGGATAAATTTCAACAAACAGCTAATATTCCAAAGTACTCGTATCATTGCTTCTTGATCTCAGAAAAAAGCTGTAATATAAATATTATTAATCATAGTTAACATCTGTTGGGTTTACTGTGTGTCAGGCACCATGTTAAGTGAGCTCCTTTAATTCTTTATTCCTATTCCTATTATTATTCCTATTTTAGAGGTCTGAAAAATGGGGTTCGGAGTGGTTAAGTAACTTGCCTGACATCACATAGAGATTAAATCAGTAATGAGGTAAGATTTACCTGTGGCTTTGTTCAATCTCAGGGCCTTGACTCAACCACCTTCATATATTCCCTTCCTTCTAGGGAAATGTTCTCAAAATTAAGTCCCAAGAAACTTTCTAGGGGTCCTTGAGGCCAAAACTATTTTAACAATAATTCTAACATATTATTTGCCTTTTTCCCCACATGGACATTTGCACTGATGGTGCAAAAGTAATGGTGGGTAAAAGTGCTAGAACCTCGTTATTAATACTAATGAAGGCAACAGCACCAAACTCTACTGGTAGTTATTATGCTTTCCACTCCCATGCGCTTCCAGTGAAAAAACAAAGGAAGAAACAACAAGAGCATTTTATGAAATCTTGGAACTTTAAAACACATCTTTGAAATATTCAGTGTGAGGAAATGGAAAGTATGCATAAAACATACTTTAAAATATATTGAGGTACAATCGTTGTCTCCAAGTATGGCTGTTTGAGGTACAAGTGGAACTAGCCACTTCTTTCATAGAACATGTTTCCTTGAAAGAACAACTGGCACACAAACTATGGTTATTCAGTCAAGGGTATTTGGCAAATATTTTCTTGAACATGAATGAAGTGAGCATGTCCCTTCAGAAAAAACAACTGACAGAAATTTTTGACAATGATAAAATTTAAACTTTCAAATAGAAATTAGAATTTTGGAAAGCTTACATCTGCCACTATGAGCTTGAGAGCTTCTCAATCCCTAAAATACTTTTCTAGTGAGACTGATGGTGATATTAATCAAAGTAATTTTTCATTATTGAAAATGAAATGTGTCAGCATTTGAAAGATCTGCATTAATTAGTAAACCGATATTTTCCAAATAACCAATTCATGATGTTACTAAGTCATACATAGGTTAAAAAAAATCTATACCAATATGAGACAGATTGTGGATTTTAATGTAACACACAATATAGAGTTCATTGATACATTTCAGATTCCATGTTGCAACTCATTTTTAGGAACAGCCACTTGTTGAGTTTCAGTGTCACGTAGAAGAAAAATATCCATAATAATCTGAAAGGCTATAAAAAGACTCTGCCATTTCAAACTGCATATCTGTTTGAGCCTGGAGTTTCATCATATTCTTCAACCAAAACAACATATTGCAATAGATTATATGCACAAGCAGATACAAAAATCCAATTATCTTCTATTAAGCCAGATACTGAAGAGATTTCCAAAAATGTAAAACCATCCCATACCTATCACCAACATTTTTGTTTTGGAAAATATTTCTGTTTTATTAAAGATATATATTTCTTATGTTACATGTAATGGGTTTATCATTGTCACATAAATGAATTTATAAGTGAATATTTTTTAAATTTCTAAGTTTTAATTTCTACTAATAAGATAAATATTGATAGATATAACAAACATAGACAAAAGCTCTTGGGGTTTTCATAACAAAATGTTTGAAAACCTCTGATATAGAGTATAATATCACTTTGTTAACCCCAAAATAGAATGGCAATCTGTTGATACCAAATTAAATTTTATATCTTTTATCTTCATTTTTTAAAAAAGGCACTCATGCCCTCTGAGTCAGACAAAAATTATAACCTAAGATACCGGTAACCCTCACGTGGCTATTAAGGCACTGGCATGTGAAAGGCCACCAATCAAAGTGAAAATGCACCATTAAAGGGCAAGGCCAGACCCTTCATTCCCAGAATTAGAAGGCTTCTGGGTTTTTATGATTTCCAGAAAAAGTATTTCTTTGTTTAAGCAAACAACCACCCGTATTTTGCACATAAATATTTTTTTCTGGGGAAACAAGATATACATTGCAAGCAACAACAACCAAAAAAATTAAGAATCTGGTTTTCATGCCAAGAGTTTGTCACTGAAATTGTGTCCAAATAACTGCTATATTTGCATACGTGTTATTTTATGAGAGCATGCTTTATGGTTGGAGTTTTATGCATATTAAAGAAGAATAATGTTTAAAAATGTGCTTAGTACAAATGTAATTCAGGATATTTGTGGGAAGTATAGTAATCTGCATGCAAATATTTCCTCCACTCTTCATCCATCCCCTTTTTAATGGTACTAATGTAACTGATAAAGGTTCTATAAAATCATTTTTTATTTTGCCTTTTTTCTATATCTAGTTTTACATAGAAAACTCCCTCCCTCCCTCCTACACTCCCTCCCTCCTACACTCCCTCCCTCCTTCACTCCCTCCCTCCCTCTTTCCCTCCCTCCCTCCTTCACTCCCTCCCTCCTTTCCTTCCTTTCTTCTTTTCTAATTGTTTTGATCTTTACACCATGGTAAAATCAAACAGAAACAGTTATACCAGATCACACTATATCATTAATCTCTTAGAAGTATGCAGTGGACTTCTCTAACAAATGAGTGAACATAAAATATGAGCAAGATGCCCACAGTTACATATTACCAGGGAGACTTCAATAGAATCTATGATATACTAGCATGTAGGTAATTAAAATTTTGTCTGGTGAAAGAGCTCTACAAAGAGAACTATGAAAAACTGAGAAAAGAAATTGCAAATGATACAAACAAATGGAAAAACATGTCTTGCTCATGGATCAGTAGAATCGCTGTTAAAATGTCCATACTGCTCAAAGTGATTTACAGATTCAATGCAGTCCCCATCAAAACACCAACATCATATTTCACAGACACAGAAAAAATAATTCTACACTTTGTTTGGAACCAGAAAAGAGCCTGAGTAGCCAAAGAAATCTTAAGCAAAGGAGCAAATCTGGACGTATCACATTACCAGACTTCAAACTATACTACAAGGCTATAGTAACCAAAACAGCATGGAATTGACACAAAAATAGAGACATAGACCAATGGAACAGAACAGAAAACTCAAATATATTAATAAAACCATCCACATACAGCCAACTGATCTTTGACAAAGTAGACAAAAATATACACTGGGAAAAAGAATCCCTATTCAATAAATGGTGCTGGAAAATTTGGATAGCCACATGCAGAAGAATGAAACATGATCCATCTCACTCACCACTCACAAAAATTAATTCAAGATGGACAAAAGACTTAAATGTAAGGCATGAAACCGTAAGAATACTAGAGGAAAATATAGGAAAAACTCTTTCTAGATATCAGCTCAGGCAAAGGATTTATGAAAAGAAAACCCAATGGCGATCACAACAACAAAAATAAACAAATCAATGGGACTTGATTAAATTAAAAAGATTCTGCACAGCTAAGGAAATAATCAACAGAGCAAATAGGCAAACTACAGAATGGGAGAAAATATTTGCAAGGTATACATCCAATAAAGGGCTAATAACCAGAATCTACAAAGAAAAATCAGCAAGAAAAAATCAAACAACCACATCAAAAAGTGGGCAAAAGACATGAACAGAAGCTTTTCAAAAGAAGATAGACAAATGGCCAATAAACATATGAAAAACTGTTTAGCGTCACTCATCAACAGAGAAATGCAAATTAAAACCACAACGAGATATCACCTTGCCCCAGTTAGAATGGCTTTTATTAGGGAGGGATATATACCTACATGATGGGTGCAACGCGCACTACCTGAGGAACAGACACGCCTGGAGCTCTGACTTGGGGAAAGGCAGTACATGGGCAACGTATGTAACCTGCAATTCTGTATCCCCCATAACAATAAGATGAAATAAAAAAAAAAAAAGATTAAAAAAAAAAAAAAAAGAATGGCTTTTATTAAAAAGTCCAAAAACAATAGACGCTGGCATGGATGCAGAGAGAAAGGAATGCTTATACAATATTGGTGGAATTGCAAATTGGTACTGCTTCTATGGAAAACAGCATGGAGATTCCTCAAAGAACTGAAAGTAGACCTACCATTCAATCCAGCAAGCCCAGTACTGGGTATTTACCCAAAGGAAAAGAAGTCATTTTATCAAAAGGACACATGCACTTGCATGTTTATTGCAGCACAATTCACAATTGCAAAGATGTGGAATCTACCCAAGTGCCCATGAATTCATGAGTGGATTAACAAAATGTGGTATATCTAGACCATGGAGTACTGCTCAGCCACAAAGAAGGATAATTTAATGCCTTTTGCAGCAATTTGGATGGAACTGGAGACCATTATCCTGAGTGAAGTGTCTCAGGAATGGAAAATACAACCACATATACTCTCTAATAATTGGAAGCTAATTGATGGGCACACATGGGCACAAAGAGTCATAAAGGTCATAGGAAATCAAGAAGGGAGGAGGGGGGAGGAGAGGATGGGTGAAAACCTACCTAACAGGTACAATGAACAGTATTTGGGGGATGGGCACACTAAAAGCCCTGACTTAAGCATTATAAAAGGTATCAATGTAACAAAAACATTTGTACCCCCTTAATATTTTAAAATTTTTAAAAATTGTCTTTTTAAAAATTAGTTGGAATAGTCTTTGATACATTTTTATTTAACTCTCAAAATTTAATTTAATTCGACCAATTCGGTAGGTATACTGAGATGCAAGAGACAAAAAGCTGGGCTTGGGCAATCATTTTTTTGTCCTGATCAGCAAAAATATGTTAATCTTTCTGCCTTGCTTGGAATTCATTTCAACATGGAGAGTTTCAAGGTTTAATAAGGCCATCACTATGGAGTGGCATTTGCCTGTAGTCAGTTTTAGTTACACATTGTCCTACTTATATTAATAAAAGGAGACTTTCATCTAAGAAAGCTTAAGATACTTAAGTTTAGGAATTGTGTAAGTAAATGATTTCGCAATTGCATTTTTTTAAAGATACAAAATGAGATAACCACTCTCCTTAAAAGTCTATCCTGAGAAAGTGACCTCTATTTTTCTGATATTTTGGGATACTTGGGTTTTGTACAATAGAGATTTCTACAATAAAAAAAGCATTATTATAAAAATAAAGTGATGACCTACTGCTTTACCCTGCAATGCAGCCGAAATGTGTTCTGTACGAATGTGAGTGTGTATAAAGTACATGAATAAAATAAAGAAGCATTCAGTGACTACTTACGTCCCATGTCTTCATACATGTTATATCCTTTAATTAGCAAGTTGAATAAAAATAATCTCATAGCTATAAAAAGAGGAAGTATTTATGCTGAATATGTGTGGATTATTGATAATAGAAGCACACAAAAAGTTCTAAAAACTTGAAACAAAATTATATATAGTTTATAACCCCTCAACTCCATTAAAAATTATGTAGTATGTGATATATACACACGTGTATATACAAATGGAAGTAAATGTATAAAATCTTCATAGGAATTTCCTCTGAGGTGAAATGTAGTTGATATTAATAGTCTTCATAATTTATCATATTTTCTACATTTCCTAAAAGGAAAGTCATTTGATTTAAAAAAAAAAAAAAAAAACTTAAAAACTCTGTAAGTTTCCTGACATCTCTTGATCTATTTTTAATAAAACTTACTTTCCAATAAATATTAGCATCTAAGGAAATTATCTTTACATTTCTTATTTTAAAAAAGAGAAAAATGTATGGGCACTCAAGTGAGTTCTTAGTGATTGCACAGCTTTGCTGAGGTCGCCCAGGTACAGTGTAAATCATTATACACATTATAGCAAGGGAAATGTCTTTTTAAAATGTGAATATCATCTGGGATAGCAACTACCTTAACCTTATCATAAAATGCAATAGAAAAAAACACACAAAGGCAGCTCCTTGGAGGAAAAAAATACTGTGCAAGAAGCAGAGCTGAGAAATGCTTTAAAAACCACCTTCTTCCTTCTCAGCACCTTTAAAATGGTTGACTGAATACCCAACTGACCTGATATTGACAGGCAAGTTGCCATATTATTTCTTAAGCATTCATGAATGTCAGCAGGTCTTTGACTTTGTGATGTAAAAAAATTCTACGTTCACTGCTGACCGTCTATGTCCATTCTTTTGATAGCTGTTTTGTCCAAATGTTATTGTTTTCTCTGCTGGAACCTAAGTGATGAAGTATGTTTTTTTTTTTATCAGTTTGATGAAATATCAAGAGTAAAGCTGAATTTTCTGCTACTGTTTTATACTAGGCTACCTTCTTGCTGTCTTGTTAGGTGTTATATGGAGTAAGTATTAAAGTGGGCAACAGAAAAGTGAGGCACAGCAGTGGCCTGTTTAGACACCTAGATTCCTAGAATTGTGAAGTGCGCCCATGTTTCGGCAAACAGTGGACTGTGATGTGATGGAGAGGAGTTACACATGCACAACTCCCTCTGAGATCAGATTAATTGCTTGCCCTTCAGTGGTGGCACAGCACTGGATCGGAACAACTAAACTATCACAGCTGCAGCCCCTTTTTCCTAGAGGCTGAAGTAGAATAATATTCTGTGCCTTTAATAGGAAATATGTACAGACATCTATGACCTTCCTGATCTCAGACTGAGCTGTGTCAGCAAGAACAACTCCTTGGAATAGACAGAATGCCAAAGTGTCCATGAGCACTGATTCTGTCTCCAGCTTTTAAGTGTCCAGAAAGGCCCATTTCCCAGCAGTGCTCTCCCTGAGTCTCACTTAATGAATATCCTTGTGTCTGGGCTGATTCTGAGTTTAGTCCAAGGGCCATGATTCTAAATCCATTTTACTATAGCTTCCCAAGCCACTTTGATGTTCTTAGGCCAATAACTAATAATCTGGTGAAATTATCTGAATATTATACTACAACTCTGTGCAGGAACCAGGTGTGAAAATGTGAACTTCAGGTTTGCCAATTTTCCCACCATCAATCATTTATTCAAACATTTAGTGAGGATTACTATCCATCATTAAAAATGATGCACTAGAGATTGCGAGGAAATAAGCAAGATGATCCCTGCCCACAAGTTGCGCATATTCTTAGGTAAGAAAATTCATGGTAATTTCACGTAGTAACAGGTGCTACTTTTAAAGAGGACCTGTGCTGAAATTGCAGAATAGTTATTAGGATAGAGAGAGACTTGAGCCATCTTGACAAGAGTTTCTTAACCTCAGTGCTATTGACATTTCAGAATGGATCATTATTTGGTGGGGAAGGGTGGTTGGGGGATGTCCTGTGAATTGTAGGATGTTCAGCAGCATCCTGGCCTCTACCTACCAGATGCCAGTTGTACCTACCCTCCCCCTGACAACCAAAAATGTCTCTAGGCAAATGTCCCTAGGGGGTGAGGGCAAAATCACCCTTGATTGACAACCTCTAGTTGAAACCAATACCCTCATTTTACTAATGACAAAACTGAAACCAAGTTGAGAGTAAATGACTTGCCCAGCTAGTTAGTGTTAGAGACAGAAATAAAACCCAGTCTTCTGATCGCGGTTCTTCTCCTTTCCATAAACCAGACGATGCATCAGGGATCTTTCAGACCTAAGATTTTTGTCCTCTTCCAGCCTCTTCATTATTGTAGAGGATCTGCCTGCTGCTGTGTTTGCAGAAAAGGGTTAACAGGAATCCTGAGGTCAGCTATTTGCACTGGGATGAAACCTGAGCATGCAATTTGTGAATATGGCAACATAGCAGCATCACTCATAAAAGGCAAGACCTATGAAGTTGTCCTCTTCCTTCTCAAGTAACTATAATCAGTCTTCACCAAACTCCCTTAATAGCTGCTACAACTTACACCGACCAACAGTGTCAAACACCAGAGACATTCCTGAATGCAGTACCGTTCTCCATCTTTGCATTACTCTGGAGTACCCATTGCAAATCGATGGCCATCATCATCCCTAACCAGTTTTCATAACAATGAAACTACCA
The DNA here is from genome assembly GCF_041146395.1 of Eulemur rufifrons. Lineage (NCBI taxonomy): Eukaryota > Metazoa > Chordata > Mammalia > Primates > Lemuridae > Eulemur > Eulemur rufifrons. The sequence continues at coordinate 31,326,083 of NC_090987.1, read as the reverse complement.
TTTATGACTACAACAATCTGAAATTAGTTTCCATCCTGACCTCTGAAATCTAGTAAGCTAGACTCCTGGCACTGTCATCTCTCAACCGTAACTAAAAGAAAATGGAAGACAGCGGAAGTCCTGAAGACCACCGTCCTCATTCCTTTTGGTATTTAGGCTACTCAACCTGTATAACAATGAAAGTAGATAAAATGCCTGCTTAGGGTCCTCATATTTTTGGTGTGCATAAAAAACTTATGAATTCTTCAGATTGTGATAAAATTATTTTCCATGTGGTACAAGTTCATAGGGGTAAGAGAAAGGAGATGGGCCAAATATTTGCAAGAAAAGAAGACAAAATTTAAAATAAGAAAGAGAATGTAATAAGATTTTTCTTTGACTACATCCCTGTTATTAAATCTTGTATTTCATCCTACTTGTATTTTCTAAGGTATATATAAATAAAATCATGATTTAGAAGCCTAAATCTGACTTGCAAATCTTTGTGGTAAAAAATCCAAACTTCTTCTTAAATTTAAATTCGGTACCAACCCAAAATACACATTTATTCATTCATTCATTCATGCAATAAATATTACTGCAAGCCTACTATGTGCCAGCCACCATTCTAAGCATTAGGGTTATAATAGTGAACAAAGTTTCTGCCTTTATTAAACTTTTATTCTAGCGTGCAGAGACAATGAATAAATAATCTATCAGAGAGTAGCAGTGCTATGCAGGGGAATATATCAGAGTAAACAATAGAGATTGAGTGCTATTTTAGGTAAGAATATCAGTAAGGGCATAAATATGAATAACAATGTGAATGTTAACTCTGCTCCAGTCTAATATTTGGGTAGGTCCCACAGAATCTGAGTTGGGAATGACCACTTATTCCATCATTCTGTAGTAACTGCATGCCGTTTGCCAAACCCCACAGCCACAAATGATTAATGAGGCCTCTATTTAAATTGATACCAGTAGTATGAAGGCCACTACCTTTTTAGGTGGGTCATTCTATTTTTGTGTGGTTTAATTTGAGGGGAGTTCTCTTCTTATTAAGCAAAAATCTGCCTCCTGCAACTTTCATGCAACCTATATGCCCAAAATATGGCACCCAAAATACTTCTTTTTCTTCTGGTCCTCTGTGGTAAGACACTGACTCCTACCTCCAGTCTGACCCTGGCAAAAGGTTTTCAGGGAGCTCAGTAAAGGAGACGGTATTTTAATTTTATCCCATGACACTAAATTTTAATTTCTGGTCACACGTTAGCCAACCTAGAATTTAAGTTAGCTGTCCTACAATTTAAACAAGAATTTAAAGAAAGGAATCATTTTCTATTCCCACCCAATGTTCACATGAGAATTTTGCTTTGCAATTGTCCAATAGAAATAAGAAAGTGTAGAATTGATGCCTTTAATACAGTAGCAGCCTGGGAGGCTGCCACCCTCAGGTTGAAGAGTAGAAAGTGTTATGGGTCTTTAGTTCTGCATACTCTAGAGTTGCCATGGGGGAATAGAAGCCAAGACTGCTAGGGATGGATCTGCTTCCAGATTACACAATTGCTTTTGATCACTGGTTGTGAGATACAGGCTGAAATGGAGGCCACCTCTCTAGCAAAATCTGAAAGCTGACTTATGATCAGGATATCATTCTAGGTGCAACTTTTCCAGTCAAGGTGTCAACTCAGGCCTCCCATGGATACTTCAGCACAGCATCTCTATATGAGCCTTGTCTAGTCTCCCTCCTAGTTTACTGCAGTCTGGGGTAACCCAGGCACCTGGGCAAAAAACTAACATGCAACGCACCCTTCCCAAGGTTGCCAGGTAGAGGAGCATCAACCAGCAGCAAAATCCTAAGAGATCCCTAGGCCAACACCAAGGGATTTCTTGAGTGATTCTCTATTGCCAGACAGGGTCAGATATAAGTTTCTCTATATGTGCTAACTTTATTATAGACACAGATATAGCCTTATAGAAAAGTATATAAGATTATATAAGATTTCCATTTATTTCCTGGTTCTGTGGATTGGAGAGCTACATTCATGAAGGGAAATAATATTTTTCAATATATAACTTATTCCTAGATGCATAGGTCTAATCTACTCCAATCCCACTGTTTTCAAAAAGCATGCATTTTAAGAAAACAAAAAATAACTTAAAATACTACTGTTGTAATAATACATTTAATTCAAAGAATGTCAAATACATGTATGACCCTAGAATCTAAGCGCAGAGAAAAACTGTTGGGTCCTAATGTAACAGAACAAGGGTTAATTGTGTAGTGAAAATTTCTTTATCTCCTATTAAATAAATCTCTTGTAATAATGAATATACCTGAAAACTTAGATTAGAGGTAGGGAAATAGATTGTTAGAGAATTTCCTTTATGTACCTACAATCATAGGATGCCTGAAGCGAGTCACAAAAGCTAAAATATAATTATTGTGGTCATTCTAGATAAGCTAGGTTAAAGAAAACAGTTAGGAGAGGAAAGCACAGGGTTGGAGCTGAGGGCAGAGGACACGCATCACCCATCAAGGGTGCAAGGCGAGGCTTCTCCTACCCCTTCCCGTCCAACTCCTCTGCTGCCAGATGCCGCCTTCTCCCCTTGCCTTTGCAGTGGCCTTCCTCTCCATTCTTTTCCTTCATCTTAACACTTGGTGTCCTGAGCTTCAAACTTTTGCTGCTTCACGTCATCTGGGATAGTAATATCCAGCCTGTGTATTGGCCAGGAGAAGCAAGGGGAAGAGGGGAGGTGGAAGAGAAGGATGCTGGGGAAGACTGGCTGAGGAGGGGTGCAGTGCTTGGGCCGCTCCTGGGAGACGGACAGGGGATCTCAGGCCTTGGGCAGTGCAGTCTAGAGCTTCTGTCTTTCAATTCTCATCTGTAAGTTTTCTCAGAAGGCAAACACATAAAATCATTCAACTTTGATAAGAAATATTAAAGGCCACTTTTGTGAACTATTTACGATGTATATGTTATTACTACACAACATAATAAATCATGTGGATTAGTAAATAACATTAGGTTACCTTTGCTATAGTGCATCATTCTTACAGGGCATCTCCTTTACAACTGCACGAGCTTAAACCATCAGAGGAAATGTTGACCTGAGGACTGTGACCTTAGCAGTAATTTCCTGAGCTTTAGTAGAAATTATAGTGATACAACATTCCAGAAAGTTATCTACTTGGAAAAAATAGAAGATTCCATATTTTCCCATTTCTGGGTTTTTAATCCACTAAAAACAAAGAGCTACATCAGGAACCCAAGGTTCCGAGCAGCTCTCTGTCACTACCTAGCTGTTTCATCTTGAACTGTGGCTTCATCCGTCTGGGCCTCACCATCCACTTCTGGGAAGTGACTTCTAGCATAAATGTCTGTTTTTCTAAATATTCTTAGAGTAAGTGAAAACTGAAGTTCTGAGTTGAACATCGTAAGTCGTGAATAGTGTACAAGGGGATTTGTAAAATATCCTGTGTTCTAGATCTGCCAATTCTGGATTCCTGTTTGTGTAATAAATATGTACGTGTGAGTTGCTTAGCTAAAAAAAAGTATATGTTCTCATTGCAGATAAATAGGATTTCCAGTCCCTGGATGAAGTCCTTAGGAAGTCTTTAAATGCCATTCTCAACTGCCATTTCAAAGAAAAGAAAATAGATGGTTTTGGAAAGTTCATGCTGTTTCTTCATTGAATTTTAGGTGAGTGTATTTAAGATGAAGCATTTAAGATGGACATTGAACTGTTTGCCTTCAAAGTGCTTCTCTCCTTTGCATGAAAAGAAAATAAATTTAAATATAAATGCCTTTCAGTTTTTCACTTTTAGTGAGATGTCAGACAATGAAAGGTGTGGTCTCTGTACCTTGTGTTTATTTCTTGTTATTATTATAAAAAACCCTTCGAACTATGAGGTGTATGACACAGAGATGGCCCCGAAATCTCATGCTGGTTTCTATTAAGCAAATGCCATAATACTTCATTCTATTCTGAAGGTTAACTAATTTTTTAATATAGAAAATGTATATAATATCAGAGTAATAAACCAGAATGAGACAAAACCTGTTTTAATGGAATAAACTAAAGGAAAATTTGATGGTGGCAATGGTCATTTAGTCACTAACAAATCTATGTGGGAGAGAGGGATAACTTTCCAAATGTTGCCTTTGGAAGATTTTATATTGCTTAGAGTTAAAAGCAGGACATGGTTAAGGTCAGGTGCACTAAAAATTTTAAACTGCTATGTACAATTAAGCACACACACTCAAATTCACACACATTAAGCTTTATTTTGTGAGGACATAAAATGGATGAATACATATATTTTATATCAGGATATGTAATTGCTCTTCCATGCTACAAAAGACAAGAGCCTACAAATTGGTGCTTTAATATCAGTCTGAAATATGCCATTGTCATTTTTCAGCAGAACAGGGAGGAATGGAGAAATTGAGTGATGGCCATATTGAGGAAATTGTGTGGCTTTCCACTCCTCTTAAGTTAAATTTTCAAAGTGTGGTTTTATTGTCTACTTTGAAGAAAGGTGATTTTTCAGTACACCAGAATATGCCTGTGTTTATAATTCTGAATACAACAGTGCAACTGACAGAACGTTGACCACTGTCTGAATCTAGTCTGTAAGGCAGGGATTCTTTCTTTATATTCTCATTAATTTCAAAATGAAGGTGAATAATTCTTCCATAACCTTAAGGCTGTATAAATCTGGTTTATTGAGATTGGATGTAGAACTAAAATGGTAATTTTATTTATTTACAAGTTGTTTGCTGAATGTAGTCCCAGGAGCTAAACTTAGTGCCCATCAAAAATACCAGTAAATCAATTTGCCTGCTGTAACAGTTACTCTAGAAGGGAAAATGAAAATGAAAAATTTATTTTCTGAACCCTTTAAATTCCAATTGTGCCAGTAGTGCCTGTTTTTACCTTCAGGTCATTCCTTGCCCTGCCCCTCCTCTGCCTGCTCTATAGGGACTAACCTGTGTTTTCCATCCCCAGCCTTTCCTTCCTCCCACCCTTTGTCTCTAGCTTCCCCCAGTGACCTTGAACCCTGAACTCCAGTAACACCACCCCTTCCCATTATCGCCTGAGAATTGGGGATGGTAGTGTCTTTGGCTTCCTGAGGCTGCTAATTTTCAGTTTGATTCGCTATCCACAGTTTAACTTCCTAAGTCTTCTGTCATCTGTGTAACCACTTCTCTGGATTAAATTCTATCATTTTAAATATTTAGAATATATCCTCTTTTCTTAGTTGGATCCTTACTACTCCATCCATGCTGCATTAATGTCTTCCAAAATTTATTGAAAGAAAAATGAACAGGAATTACATGCTTCTCTTTAGGAAAACAGGATTTCCACAAAATCTGTAAATGTAAAGTTGGGTAGTTTGTTTGTTTGTTTTTTACTTTAAAATGCTTTATATTAAGACATTGAGATATAATACATATGCACAAAATGTCCCAAGTAAGTGTTTATCTCAATGAATTTTCATAAAGTGTATACAACCAATCAGATCAAGAAGCAAAACATCACCAACACCCCCAGAAGTCCCGTACATGTGACCTTCCAAGGCTCTCTTCTCACAGAAGAAACCACCATCCTGGCTTATCTGACCAGTGACTAGTACTGCCTATTCTAGAACTTCATCTGATGGAATCATACAGTGTGTCTCATAGTACCAGATCATTCTTTGTTTCTTTAATTAGTAAACTTTTGTTTAGAGCAATTTTAGGTTCACAGAAAAATGGGTGGAAAGTACAGAGTTTTCCTATATCCCCTTACACATATAACAAACACACACAACCTCCCCCACCGTCAACATCCGCCACCAGAGTGGTACATTTGTTACCATCAATGAACCTACATTGACACATCATTATCACCCAAAGTCAATAGTTTACATTAGGGTTCACTTTTAGTGCTGTACATTCTATAAGTTTTGACAAATGTAAAATGACATGTATCCACCACTGTAGTATTATATAGGTAGTATCACTGCCCTAAAATATCTTCTGTGCTCTATGTATTCATCCCTCTCTTCCTCCAACCCCTGGCAACCATTGATCTTTTTACTGTCTCCATAGTTTTACCTTTCCCAGAATGTGATATAGTTGGAATCATACAGTATGATTTTCAGATTGGCTTCTTTCACTTAGTGATATACATGTAAGTTTCATCTGTGTCTTTTCATGGCTTGACAGCTCATTTTTGTTTTAGTGTTGAATGATATTCCATTGCCTGGATGTACCACATTTTATCTCTTCACCTACTGAAGGACATTTTGGTTATTTCCAAGTGTGGGCTGTTATGAGTAAAGCTGCTATAAATATCTGTGTTCAGGTTCTTGTGTGGACATAAGTTTTCAGTTCATTTGGGTAAATACCATGGAGCATGATTGCTGGATAATATGGTGAGAGTATGTTTAGTTTTGTAAGAAACTGCCAAACTGTCTACAAAAGCAGTTGTACCATTTTGCATTTTCACTAACATGAATGAGTGTCCTCTTGCTCCGCATCTTCTCCAGCCTTTGGTGGTGTCAGTGTTTTGGAATTTGGCCATTCTAATAGATGCATACTTGTGATTTTAATTAGCAGTTCCCTAGTGATGTTGAACATCTTTTCATATGCTTACTTGCCATCTGCATATCTTCTGTGGGGAAGTATCAGTGCAGGCCTTTGATCCACTTTTTAATTGGGTTGTTTGTTTTCTTATTGTTGAATTTTAAAAGTTCTTTGTATATTTTAGCTAATAGTCCTTCACCAGATTGTCTTTGCAAATATTTTCTCTAATTTGTGGCTTGTCTTCTCATTCTCTTGGAGAGTGGTTTTCTTTTTTTTAACACTGAAAAACTTTTAACTTAATATATTTAAAACCATATTCTAAGCTGTACAGTATGATAGCATTAATGTGTTGCTGTTAACAAAATCATTGTCAACTTTCCCATTTTACATATCAAATTAGCAGGAAGATTTTTTAAATTCTCACGTTACATTCCAAATATGGTTTTTACTTTTTTAATATTCTCATTTCAGAAACTGTTAAGTACCATATAAGAACTTCTTCTTTGGGCCTCAGTCTCCTTCTGGCATTAACATTTAAATCTAGAGCATCTGATTCATTTTATTATTGATCTTTTTAACTACAGTTGAGGGATCTGACCTCTCATTTTTAGTAATGGTTGTTTGCTACTTGAAGATGTCTTATGATCTGAACATTTCACATTTCCCATAGTAAATACTAAATATATTGGAGAGCAATGTGATTAGGATGCCACTGTCTGTCTTCCTTACAGCTAAACAATTCACCCTGTCTCAACAATTCCATTCACTCTAAAGAGCTTCCTTGGTATTAAAGTAGCTTTTCATTTAATCATTTTGGTACTTCACTTAGTTATTTTAAATGTAAGTGCCTTGCTATTTTCATTTCCTTCTCACTTATTTATGTAGACATTTTCCTTTTCAATCTTTTCTCGGAGGTCATTGCGACTGCTCATCTGTCCATTTTAATGTACTATGGTTATACTCAAAAGGACATGGTGTCCCTTCTACCAACAATTTTCATCTATGCAACCAATGTTAATGTTGAACCTGCAGTGCTTAATTTAGAATCCTTTCAGACAATGTACAAATGCCATCATGAGCAGAATTACTTGGACTCTTTCATTAATCCTAAAATTGGGAGAAATGGGGAGGAGCAACCTTATGATATGGTTTAAAAGACAGTGAATAACTAATATTCCCAAAACAAGTCTTCTCCTTAGTTTGGTGTAGCTCTGAAAATTCTAATCATTAATATTTCTCTCCAGCTTATGGAAATCAGATTTTATAAAGTTTTTTTTTTTTTTTTTTTTTTTTTTTGAGACAGAGTCTCACTCTGTTGCCCAGGCTAGAGTGAGTGCCGTGGCGTCAGCCTAGCTCACAGCAACCTCAAACTCCTGAGCTCAAGGGATCCTCCTGTCTCAGCCTCCCGAGTAGCTGGGACTACAGGCATGCACCACCATGCCCGGCTAATTTTTTCTATGTATATTTTTAGCTGTCCATATAATTTCTTTCTATTTTTAGTAGAGATGGGGTCTCGCTCTTGCTCAGGCTGGTCTCGAACTCCTGAGCTCAAACGATCCGCCCACCTCGGCCTCCCAGAGTGCTAGGATTACAGGCGTGAGCCACCGCGCCCGGCCTATAAAGTTTTATTTTAAAAAAAAAACCCTTGGGAAGAAAAATACATCCATTAATAATATATACTTACATAACACCTAAGTCTAATAAAGTAGCAAGGAAGAGACCCCTGAGGCAATGGTGCAAACACTCAGCTTTGGAAGGTTTGCTGCACATAGTGGGAGGCGGCTACTGAACTAATCTCACTGACTTTATAATGTTGCCTGGTGGGTGAAGGGAAATAGATGACATCAAAGATAACCCAGGCTGAACAGATCTTAATGTCATCTTGGGGGAGAGGAGTAGGAAGAGGGGAAGTATTAGAACTAACACTAATGAACAACATTGTGATAGGAGATTTTAAATCACTGGTGCCCAAATAGTTCAGGAAAGTGCTTTAACCACGATGTAGTCTGCAGCACTTTTGCTGAACCACAGCAGATGATGTGAAAAGAATCAAAGGTGTGTGGAGGTGAAAATCATCTCTTATCTATCTTTGTATCCATAAAAACTAGCACAGTGCTTGGCACACTGCAAATACTTTCTAAATAAAGGGCTGGTGAGTAAGGGCAAAGGCACAAAGCAACACTGGCTAATGCTCACTGAGTTCTTAGTTTATGCCGGGCATTGTTCTGGGTGTGCATATATTCCATTTCATGCTCAAACAGCCCTATGACATAGGCACTATTATCATATCCTTTTTTAAAGTTTAGGAAACTGGGGTCCAGAGGGGTTAAATAACCTGCCCAAGGTTAAGTACTTTAGGGGTGAAAATTAAAAGCCAGACAGTCTGGCTTCAGATCCTGAGCATTTATTTAATTATTATCCTCCACTGCTTCTTGTGTAAAATAATCGCCAAGTAATTTTAAAACATAGATGCAACATTTTCATTATTTAAAATGTTCTATCATTCCAGGGTATACCTGTATTAAAAGATCTCAGCCAAATCTTGAACAGCCTCATTTTGAACACTGTTCGCTCTTTTCAGTGTTCTTTCTCTCCTTTTGAAACATGACTGCCTAAATTAGCTTCCTAATTTATGTTCACTTCTCATCATTTCCGTTCTTCAATGGTTTGGTCTGACTATTTTAAAAATCCCATTGCTCCTGTTACAAGATTTGTTTTAGTATGTGTGATCTTGAGCAGCAAGTTGCTTAAGCTCTCTGAGCCTTGGTTTCCCCACCTGAAGAGATATGTCTGTGTTGTTTTAAGGACTAAGACATAATATCCATAATATGACAAAGCAGGATTCCTGCTACATGGTAGGTATGCAACAAACAGTAGACAATATGATATAATTACCCTCATCCACTTTGGTCCCAAAGACAGTGTTGGCTGCCACATCATCAACTGCAGAACAAACTCTGTGCCCTGTATTCCTTAGCACATCGTAATACAGGCACAACGGGCCTCTTGGGTCTCACTCCTTGGCCCCTTGATCTTTGCTAACATAGGAATATTTTGCCTGTTCTATGCTGTGCTCTTCATACCTTTGCTTTTGCACCTGATGGTTTTTCTATCCAGACTCTCCTCCCATCCACACTCTTCTCCAAATCCCCCCATCCACATGCACCCAGGTTCTCTTCTATGACTGCAATATGATAGTCATCTTTCCAGATCATTGATGAACTCCTCTTGGGTCAACAGTTATCAGTTCTATCTCTGAATCCTCCTAGCTCTTTGGGCCACTTTTAGAAGATCAGCACCTAGTGTAGACAACAGAAAGAAAACCAACTGATATGGTTTGGATGGTTGGCCCCTCCAAATCTAATGCTAAAATTTGATCCCCAGTATTAAATGTGGGGCCCAGTGAAAGGTGTTTGGGTCAAGTGGGTAGATCTCGCATGGATGGCTTTGTGCCCTCCCTACGATAACAAGTGGATTCTCACTTTATTTGTTCATGGGAGGGCTGGTTGCTTAAAAGAGACTGGCACCTCCTCCCTCTCTTGCTCCCGCTCTCACCATGGGACACGTCTACTCCCCCTTCACCTTCCACCTTGACTGGAAGCTCCCTGAATCCCTCACCAGAAGCAGATGCTGGTGCCATGCTTCTTATACAGTCTGCAGAACCGTAAGCCAAATAAACTTTTTTTCTTTATAAATTCCAGCCTCAGGTATTTTCTTTATCACAACACAAATGGATTAATACACCAACCTTCATTCAGTAACTCACAACATCATGTTACAACTTCTCATGTTATCTGTATCTCTCTTTTCTCTGAATTTTTCATCAAGGACAAATGCCAGGTCTTTTCTCGTCTTTGAAAGTCCCTTACCAAGCTCAAAGTGGTCTTCCTTTCTGGTTTTGAATGCAGTATAGAGGGTCATATTTTGAAGTATGCTTGAGGCTTTCAATGTGGTGAAGATTGTAGCACTTTATCCAGCCACTACTAATGAAAGGAGAGCTCCATTGGAAGAAAGGGAACCCCACAGACAGGGGCTATGGCCCTCATTGCCAAGCACCAAAGCAGATGCTCCATAAACATTATCTTATTTAATCTTCATAATAATCTCTCAAGTTAGCTATTATTATCCCTGTTATTCAGAGAATAAAACTAGGGTTCAAAGAGTTTAGGTAACATGCCAATGTTGTATTTCTGGTAAGTAGCAGAACAAGAATATTAGATCTTTCTACTGCAACAAACTGCTACTCTGAAAGAGCTTTCCAATTTAATCCTATAAGAAGAATATGTATGTTAGATAGTGTTAGAATTTTCCATTTAAAATATTTCCTGAGGAGTAAGCTATTTATAACTCCACAGATATTTTCTTATTGGCAAATAAATTTATGTTTAGGCTTATGCTAAAATTGGCATTATTTCTATTCAATAAGGGTTTAAAAATGTAGTACCTTGTGGTTCTGAGACCTACTTATGCATAAACCTTATTTATTGCTGTGCACATAAGCCTGGAAATGATGATGTCTAAAGCTGTAGACTGATAGAATTTTAGGGCTAAATCTTACCTAGAATCACCACTGGAGCTGGGGTTTTTTTATGGCAAAGATTTCTGTCTCTCTTCCTTTTTACTCCTTAAGAATATTTATAAAATGAATATTTATGACTAATTGTGAAAGGGTTTGTTTAGGATGCAAAATAAAAATTTTCCTAGACATAGTGATACTGTTAGCATGTCTCAAGGAAGTACATAAACATGATCTAATTTTTTTATCACACTATTCAAATACCATACCTAAGAATAATAATTTACATGAATAAAACTCAAAATTTCCAAAAAGCAATCTTCTGAATTTATTTTAATTGCAAAAATCAGTATCCACAGAGAAGGGCTCCTTCCTTTTGTGAAAGATCTTAAGTATGCATAGGCAGCACTTATACCTATAATGATCATTCATTCATGTTTAAATATATATTACACATCTCTTATATTCCTTGCCTCTATGCTAGAAACCTAGGAGCCTGAGATAAAATATAATTATTCCAAGTTATATCCTAGTTAGATGTATCATAGATTATGTCTTTGAATCATAGAATTGAAGCAGCAGAAAAGGTATTTCAGATCATTTAGCCAGACTCCCTAATTTTCATTTAAGGAAATTAAAGACCAGAAAGGTTAAGTTCTACCACACTAATTAGCAGGAAAGCCACAAGAAGAACCTATATAAGTCTCCTACTACCCAGCAACTCTCTATAATATAGCAAACTAGTTAATATTTCCTATATTCTTGATTTTGTTTTCCCCAAGAGAAGTTTCCAGGTCTAAAGAAAGAAGACTGAGAAAATAAGGTTGATTTGGTTTTTAAATATAATACATAAAAGTAGATTTACAATTCATCAAGTATTTATTGACAATTAACTAAATATCAGGAAGTTTTCTAGGAGTGGGACATATGCCTGAGAAAACAAAAATGTCTTCCTGGCCCACATCTTGCTTATTGTCTTGTATACATGTGAGAGAGAGAGAGAGAGAGAGCACGCGCGCATGTGTAAAACCCTAGCATGAAGGGGCTAAACTGCCCTTTAATGGAAATACAAAAATAGTCCAGGCAATGACAGGAATAATGTGATGCTAAAAACAGCAACTAAAGTAATTGTAACATATTCACATTTTCATTCACTTTTTTGTATTTTTTTATTATTTCAGCATATTATGGGGGTACAAAAGTTTAGGTTACATATATTGTCCTTGCCCCCCCCCAAGTCAGAGCTTCAAGCATGTCCATTTCCCAGACAGTGCGCATCACACTCATTATGTAGGTATACACTCATCCCCTCCCCACCAACATCTGCCCGACACCCAATTAGTGTTATTCCCAAATGTGCTCTTAGGTGATGATCAGTGAAACCAATTTGATGGTGAGTACATGTGGTGCTTATTTTTCCATTCTTGGGATACTTCACTTAGTAGAATGGGTTCCAACTCTATGCAGAACATAAGAGATTCTATATCACCATTATTTCTTATAGCTGAGTAGTACTCCGTGGTATACATATACCACATTTTATTAATCCACTCATGTATTGATGGGCACTTGGGTTGTTTCCACATCTTTGCAATTGTGAATTGTGCTGCTACAAACATTCAGGTGCAGATGTCTCTTTTATAGAATGACTTTTGTTCTTTTGGGTAGATGCCCAATAATGGGATTGCTGGATCGAATAGTAGGTCTACTTGAATCTGTTTAAGGTATCTTCATATTGCTTTCCACAGAGGTTGCACTAGTTTGCAGTCCCACCAGCAGTGTATGAGTGTTCCTGTCTCTCCGCATCCACGCCAACATTTATTGTTATGGGACTTTTCGATAAAGGCCATTCTCACTGGAGTTAGGTGATATCTCATTATGGTTTTGAGTTGCATTTCCCTGATGATTAGAGATGCTGAGCATTTTTTCATATGTTTGTTGGCCATTCTCTGTCTTCTTTTGAAAAAGACAGAAGAATGGCCAACAAACATATATTCACTTTTTAAAAAAGGTAAAACAGTACAATCCATAAACATTTTATATATTACATTGACAAGACTCATCTCTATGTCTTTGGGCTACTACTGTTATCTGAATAACTTGTTTTATACCTATTTCCTGTTTACTTAAACATTCCAAAAGTCAAAAAAATTTTTATATGAGTAGCATATCTACACTGCTGCATCTATCTTTGAGTAAGATAAATATATAGTGTCTTCTTAGAAGAAGTAAGAATTCTATTCACATTCCCAGGTTATGCCCCTGACTTGTTGAGTTATCTTTTGTTTGTTAATTGCCCGTTTATTTCCAAGAAGAGTTTGCAGAATGCCATTCATCTTTACATAAGTATAATTTGTAAAACTATATTATCACAAAAATGGATAGAGCAATGTTTTCCTATCAAAAACTAGGGATTATGATGCATTTATAAAAGTTAATAATAATGTGCTTTAATGTCAGTGCATTCATATTCGTGACAGTTTATTGTTTGACCTGTCTTTTAGCCATCAACTGATTTTTTAACTTTCAAATGTGAATTTTAAGTCTGTGCAGACTTTGGCAAAATCTTAAACTATGAATTTGACAGTTTTAAATCAGCAAAGCAGATAAATAATGCGTCTCTCAATTTTGTCAATTCCTAACAATTCTTTAACAGTGGGCTAGAAATTTTACTGCATTTGTGTCTGTGTATAATATGCTCTCAGACTTAGATAAATACTTACAGTATTTTTTGCTTCCAATCCTAGTCGTGTACATAAGTAAGGAGGCTGTCTTTTTTTATGAACAGGTTTTTATTATTATACCATGTCTTCCTAATGTATGTAAACAACTCTACTATCACAGTTTCCCTTTTGAAACGATTTCTTCCAGGGTAGTGTCATCCACAAAGCACCCATTTGAAGGAAAAACAGCATTAGTACATTCCAGATAAGGTTATGTTTTTTCCCATTCAGCCACAGCAAATGAGCCTCCATGACCTCAGTTAAACAAGCCCTGGTTTTATGCTGCAACAGATTTAGCCTCTCAGTTCATATTCCGCCTATGTAGTCAAGCCGGTCACTGTAAAACAGAGCATGCCACCACCTGAATCCCTGGGACATCCCCACTGCACACTGAATTCTCCTTTGTCAAGCAATGTTTGCAGACTTTAAGTACAATGGTAAAATTGCCCTACAATAAAACCTTCCCTTTCTCTCTGGGCAGCTCCCTTCCTAGAGTATAAGCAGTGAAAGGGCCTAAGAAGCAAGGCTTATAAATCCCCCCATAAACTCAGTTCTTAACAGGAATTCTTCCATCTGATAAACAGGACTCCTTTGAGATTTTCCATATATTGTCAGCCCTGAGGCTGTTGTGTATAGGGTGGTCACATGAAAACATGCAGGTTCTCCAGCAAAATATTATTAACTCCTGATAGTTAAGGCCCTCATATTTTGTCTTACCTAATAACAAAGGTCATAATCAAGTTCAGCTCATGATTGCCTTCTCATTAAAATATTCAGATCCCTTTCATAGTCATACCTGGAGTTCATGCTTAATGTATACTACCTGCAATAAGCTGGGGTTGCCTGGTAACCGGTTGGGCGTGTCAAAGAGCCTGAAAATCATAAATGAATAACTGAAACATTGACATTAGTTTCAGCTGGGTGACTTAAGCCTTAACTCTGCACTAGCCATTCCAGACATTGCTAATGGGCTGGTGAAACAGCAGCTTTCTCAGAAGTAGCTCATTAAATCGTAAAAATGAGAATTAGCATTTAACATAATGTCCTTCTCTGTGGTCTGAAAGGGGTTTGGAGAATGACCATAGAAACAACGGGACTGGATCCTAATGTCTTTGAAGTACTTTTTACAGAATACAGAAGGAAATGTCTGCCTAGGACTCCACACTCTCAGACGGCTTTTCGCAAATGCTTGTGATTCTGTTTGCTCGGTTTCGGTGGGAAAATATTTCAGTGTTTACTCCATTCTCTGGTGGTATTATGTTTTTCAAGTTGTGTTTTTAAGGATTCTGAAACATTTCCCCCTATTCTGTGAGGCTTTTGCTTTAAAAAGCAATGCAGAAGCAAAGGAAAAACTGGGTAGAATAAGCAGACTTTTAGCAGGGTGGTGCAGTTAACACATAAAATAAAAAATAGCTGATACCTTCTGAAGAAAACACCATCAACAGTTTAAAGTGCCCCTAATGCCATTCTTTTCTAACTGGGATATTTGGTCATATGCTGGCAACTTCAAAGCCCCAAGATACTGTACCTCCTCATCTCAAAATGTGTTATATTTTAAAGGGGAATGGGAACATTACATTTTTATGAAAACAGTAATGAATATACTATCAAGTTAAAAGCAAAATTACCATTGTTTCTTATAGCTGAGTAGTACTCCATGGTAAGAGCACATTTAGGAATAACATTAATCAGATGTCAGGCAGATGTGGGGGAGAGGGGATGGGTGTATACATACATAATGAGTGCGATGCGAACCGTCTAGGGGATGGACATGCTTGAAGCTCTGATTGGGGGGTGGGGGGGAAGCAAGGGCAATATACGTAACCTAAACTTTTATACCCCCATACTATGCTGAAATTTAAAAAAAAGAAAAAAAAAAAGAAAAATTAGCATGAGTTTTTTAAGGGGAAAAATAAGGTATCAAAGAAATGTCAGTGTTGGAAGGTAATTCTGTCTCCAGACCCCACCACATGTGCTAAGACTGCTTCACCTTCCCAGCCTGAGTGGGAAATTTGGAGAAGTACAGCCATACAAGATGGACATTTCAGGCTGGGCCCGGTGGCTCATACATGTAATCTAAGCAGTCTGGGAGGCCGAGGCAGGAGGATCACTTGAGGTCAGGAGTTCATGACCAGCCTGAGCAAGAGCGAGACCCATCTCTACAAAAAATAGAAAAATTAGTTGAGCGTGGTGGCACATGCCTGTCGTTCTAGCTACTCAGGAGGCTGAGGCAGGAGGATCACTTGAACCCAGGAGTTTGAGGTTGCAGCAAGCTATGATGATACCACTGCAATCTAGCCAGGGCAAGCGACAGAATGAGACTCTGTCTTCAAAAAAAAAAAAAGTCTCTCTTTGAGGGGGAAAATGGAATTCCAGGGTAGGACTTAGAGTGTAGAAAAGGCCAAATTGTGCACCAGGGAATTTGGCGGTATGAAATAGAGAGAGCCTGAGGTAGCAAGCATTGCACCAGGGTGCAACATACTCATCTTCTCTAGGAGGTGACAGGCTAGCTCTTCCTGCTGGAGGAGCCCGCCCACCTGCCTGTTGCCTGCCCCTCAGGGAATTTGAGGTACTGGAGGAGCAAAGGCAGCCATCAGGCGTGGGTAAGGACAAACCCCAGGATTTGCTGGTGATCACTAAAAAAGGAAGCAGATAATCTACTTTAGCCAACACATGCAGAAAAAGAACCTCATCATCTATAGCATGTGAAAAGAAAATAAAAACATTATTTTCAGAGAATGGTTTTGTTTCTTGATTCATGATGCCCTTGACCTCTTCCTTCATCAATAGTCCTGGTGGTGGCAAACTGAGCTCTATTTCCTTTTCTGGCTCTTTTTGGGTCTTGACTCTCCACTCACCTGTGCCCCGGCCACACAGCCATTCACCGTTCCCCTGGTGCACCAACATTTTCATTTCTCCCTGTGAATGTCTTTTTTGAGTGAAGAGACCTTTTTCAGAAACTCCCTGTATTGGTTTCCTAGGGTTGCTGTAACAAATTCCCACAAACTGAGTGGCTTAAAATGACAGAAATTTATTCTCCCATAGTTCTATAGGCAAGAAGTAATGTGGGATTGAATGCTACATTACTCTCTGCCTTTAGTGGACCATTCAGCAGGTAAATATTTTTAAGTCTCCTATATTTAGAAATCTTCCCTTGACTTCGTGTTTCCTTTCAATTGCTGCCCTACTTCTGCTCCTCTACAAATCAGAGTTTCTTAAAAAAAAAAAACTGTCTGCACAGACTGACTCCACTTCCTCACGTCCCATCCTTCTCCTGTCCCTCGCCATTCCAACAAAAAGGTTCTTATTAAGTCATCATTATCTCCATATTCCAAAGCTAACGAATGTTTTTTCCATTCTCATCTTACTCAACTTCTTAGTAGCTTTCAACACAAAAACAACTCCTTCCTTCCTGAAAAACTCCCTTGTTTTAGCTTCCATAGAAACCTACATTACACAAAGTTTTCCTCCTACTTCCTTGGCCCCTCTGTCCTGCGGGGTGCATCTTGAGCATGCTATGTCTTATTTTCCTATAACTTTTAAAAAAATCCCTCTGTACCTACAACTTCCACATGTGTATCTCCAGCCATGCCCTATCTTCAGGGCCTCAGGCTTATACAGACACAGCCTATATGACATCTCAAATTCAACATTTTCCTTCACCCACACCTCACTCCTCGTTGCATTCCCTCAGCTTGCTCCTGTCTGCATTGCAGTAAATGGCATCTCCATTTATTTCAGAGTACGGAGAGTTTTTCTTTATACTTTATTTTTACTCCTTCTCCCACATGCAATCTATGACTGATTCCTGTCCATTCTACCTCCAGAATGTATTTGGACATGTCCACTTGTCACTGCCTCTGTTGTCAGCATCTAGTCCAGCATCATCAGTCAGCCTCCAAACTGGTTTCACCTTATCCACTCTTCCCTGCGCCATCCATTCGTTCTCCATTCCATAGCAAGGGGCACGGGTGTTCTTTTAAAAATGAAAGTTGGATTATGTTACTATCATATTTCAGATCCTTCAAAAGCTTCCCACTGTATTTGGAATAAATGTCAGAATCCCTAACGTGGCCGACAAAGTCCTCATCCCAGTATGGCCTTCCCCCACTTACACACAGTGTTCCAGCCACACTGCTCTTCTGTTTCTGGATCACATCAGGGTCTCTCCCCCTCAGGGACCTCACATCGGCCGGAAATGCCTCCTCCCATTCTTCACAGGTGTCATCTCAAATGTCCTTGACCCCGAGAGGTCTGAGATACCACCAGATCACCTTAGAGAGGACATTCCTTCCTCACACCCCATCCAAGCATGAACATAGAATTAATTACCTACCATGAAGCTGAGACCAGCTCCCAGAGCTTTCCTAAAATCTTGATGATAATAGAGATATGACAAGTCAGGATATTTAAAATTAGTCATCAGCATCATTATTCCTTAGACTGTAAGTTGCACCCTTCAAAAGAGGTCCTCTATTGGCTATTTCTTCCTGGGCCGCCATGTTTTAGAACCTACTTTCCCCACAAGTAGGAATTCCCTTTGCCTTGGAGCTCAGTCCCACATCCATACCTCAACACCCATTTTCCCTAGATCTAGTTCCTAGTCCTGTCCTCATTCCGATTAATAACTCATAGTTTTCCAGCTGTACCACCCGTAATGAACACGGCATTTTTCTCTTTTACACAGTGTGGCTTAGTTTCTCTTCCCCCACCCCCCACCTCTCTCTTCCTGACTAAGCTATATGTAGTTAATAGGCCTATTAAAGTTTATTCCACAAAAAAGAGCAATCTCTTTTTAAAGATAAAGTCATAAACTCTCTAGCCTCCCTTAAAATGTGGAAAAAGCTGTAGTTTGAAAAGTGCCAATCTGTTTTACAATCAAGCTGCATACTTACATAGAGATAAATATGAATAGGCATATACAAAAATGTTAACTGTGGTTGGTGGGATTATAAATGATTAGAAAATATTTTTGCAACTTTTATTTTTTAATTGGTCTGCAACGTTTACCAAAATTATCATCAAGTCTAAAGCAGATAAAACAAATATTCTAGGCCAGGTGAGGTGGCTCACACCTGTAATCCTCGCACTCTGGGAGCCTGAGGCAGGAGGATCGCTTGAGGCCAGGAATTTGAGACCAGCCTGAGGAAGAGCGAGACCCCATCTCTACTAAAAATAGAAAAATTAGCCGGGCATGGTGGTCTGTGCGTGTAGTCCCAGCTACTGAGGAGACTGAGGTAGTAAGATTACTTGAACCCAGGAGCTTGAGGTTGCTGTGAGCTATGGTGATACCATTGCACTCTAGCCGGGGGCAACAGAGCGAGACTCTGTCTCAAAAAGAAAAAAGTCTTTGTGTTCAGTCTTTTGGATATTTATTGACAATATGGATGGGCAAGCCAAACCACAGGGGTCTAATGTATGTCATTCAGTTTCTCTGTGCTCCATACGTATGTATAGGAGGATATAAACACAAAATTGTGTCATCACTGTGATGTAGAGAGTTCTTACATGTATAGGGAATATGAGTGGCCAATATCCTTTGAAAACATTATTCATCTCTGATGAACAGAGTAAAATGTTAATTAATGTCTTTCTGACTCTTATAAGCCAGAATTTTGGGATTATATCAGGAAGTCCTTCCTAATGTCTAACCTGGCAAAAGCATACTGTGGTGGCTTCAGTAAAAAAGAAAGAACACCTGCTCACTATTATTTACAGGCAGGTAGGCTTTCAAATGCTTAACTGCCTCCCTCACAGGCTTTTATTCCACTTCCCTTTCTATTATTGTTCAACACCGCACCTTCTCCAGTTTCTCTCTTTCACATGTCACTGTGAGTCTCCATGCAGAATGCAATGGCCTGATGAAGAATTGACCAGTGTGACCTGTGGAGCAAGGATAATGCCTCTCAGATTGACCCCAGGGAACCTCTGAAATATCAGATGGACGGTCCTTGCCGGCAGAGTATTTGCCACTACAGACACCCAGAAGGGTCCAAAATGCCTGATATCTTTATATCATGGGTCCATTTATATAAGATTTGTTTAACTACTAGATGGATCTTTTTCATTTAAGCATATGGAATGAAATTCCAAATATTAGTTTGTTACTTGTCTCAGTTTATTCAAACATTTTTCTCAATAGTCTCTATTTCTTCAATATTCTTTTTCTATTCCCCTCTTCTTGGTAGTTTATCAGGAAGTCCTTCCTAATGTCTAGTGTGTTTTCTTGAACCACATACGCCTCTCTTTTTCTTTCCCCCAAATCACCTTATAGTCTTTTTAAATTGTTTTTCCATAATAATTTATTCTCCTATAGTTTTTCTGTAGTTTTTTTCTAACTTGCTTCATTTTCTAATGCCCTTCATTTTTATCATAGTGTCATCAATAATTAACTTTGAGTGTCTATAGGGTGCATGACATTGCATTTGCTTCCCAATCCTTTCCTCCCATTATCTATGATATATAGATACATATTATTTGATAGGCAGTTCCAGTCCACCCTCCCCTTGCCCATTGACTACTTAATTACTTGTTCTTTCCCAGGGGAACATTACAAAGGAAGGAAGGAAGAAACTCAGTAGCTTCTATCTCTCCTACATCTCATCTTAGCCACTGAATATGCTCTTAGGATACATCAGGCATTAGAGCTCTAGAATATGTGCTGTGCTGATGTATTCCAAGTCCCTGGACACAAAGTAAAAGTATATTAAAATAATACACCCAGTGTCTCAACAACAAATGCTTTCCAAGTTTGGGAAACACTGAGTGGGTGATCGTTTTTCCCCATAAACATTCTGCCTATGCTGACTTAATTAAATTACCTTGTTTATCTACTCTCAAGTCAGTTGATTGTATCCTTTCTCATGTATTGTTATATATACAATTACATTTCCTTGATCCATATTCTTATCTCCCCATCTAGACTATAGGCCATTTATATTTCTTTGACCACATCTGGTACAGTAAGTGTTTTTAGAAGGCACTTAATTAAAATTTATTGAATTAGACTAAGTCACCTCATTTTAGAATAAGCCACATAGAAGAAACCAGGAAACAATAATCTTTAGTACTGTGTATTCAGACTAAAAAAATGAATTCTTTTAAGAGTGAGGTCTCAGGAATCTGCCTGTTTCCTTGACTTCTCAGTAGAGTTGGTTTTCAGAAATGTCCTTTCTTTTCCCCTCTAGCTGAAAAAGAATATGTCCTGTCAAATGGAGACAGCATCATGGCTTTGCAAACACACCTGAGTTTACAGGATATGGGATTGTCACAGAGGGTGACCACACGGGTACTTGAGTTACCTGACAGTCTGCCACTCAAGTCACCAGATCTGCTCTCGTAACAGACTACAAGGCCATAAAAGAACTCAGAGGCCATAAAAGAGCTCTGATCATTTTATATCAATTTCAGCTCATTAACTTTATGAGCATCCTGACCCCTCAATTCTCTTGGAATCTTTCCATTTTGCCCTCTACAGAACCGATTTTGATCTGGGAGAATATTTACTTCTCGGTATCCTTTCTGTTTTGCCATCAGTGGAAGGAAGGTGGCTTTGGAGATACTGCCCCATGGATTGTCCCTAACAAAAAACCAAACAAAAACAGCATCACACACCTCAAAGCAACTCCTATTCCTGGCTTAGATGCCAGAGCACATCCATGGAGTTTCACAGATGACATCAAACTGGAACTGAGAGGCAGCTGCTGAGAGAGGAATTAACATTTAGAGTCACATGGTGAAATTACAAAAAACAATGTACATTCACAAAGAATCCTGTTTCTGTTCTAGCACGAGAATAATTCATAATGGAACTTTAAGCAAGTTATTTCACCTCATTAAGCCTCAGTTTCCTCATCAATAAAATCAGTAAAATGAAGTATTAGACTAAATTATGGGTATAGATCCTGCCTATTCTTAAATTTTGTGCTTAGATTGTCTAACTTAAAATCAGTAATATTCCCCCACTTCCAGAAATCTAGTCTAAGAAAATAACTCAGGGTATAACCAAAAATTTACATACAAAGATACATTGCTTATAATAAGAAACCTGGAAAAGACTAAATATATATATATATGTTAATAATAAGGGATGGTTAAATAAATGCTGATACATATAAATAGTAAAATTTTATACAGCCACTAAAAAATATTTTCAAACAATGTATAATACCATAGTGTACTTATTATTTAACATATCTTTCATTAAATGAAAAGGAAATATTCAAAATTATCCAGGATTTTTCACATATAAAGAGATACATCAAAATGTCGATATTGGTTATTTCAGATAGTTGAATTATAAATGTTTTTAATGTTATTTCATAAATATTTTCTGTATTTTTCAACTTCTCCACAATGGACATGTAATATTATCTTTTGGTAAGAAAATGGACAGGAAGTACAACTTCTTATTATTAAGTTTAAAAGCCAAATATATTTTTCACTAAGGATAAATCTAAAATATAACTATATAATTATGAATTGTAAAGAAATGAAAAAATATAAAAATAGAGATTTGGGAATAAATTTCTATAAATGATAGGGCAAAATGATTCAGGGTTCACAATAGGTTATCTGTAGGATGTGTAGCTATCAACTTCATAGTGTTATTTAAAAACAGATATTTTCTGTGATGTGTCTACAGTAGGAAAACATAAAGAAATCCTTATTATTTATAGCCCCATTATTACAATTCAAAAGAAAAGTGCATATTTTGAAATATCTTAAGGGTAAAATAGAATATCTTGATATTGAGTTATATAAATTGAGAGGGCTTGCAACAGCCTTGTTCTTTCATAAGAAATTTTTATGAATAGAATAGATACTAATCCGATTAATATTTTTTAGGTCAGCTGCTCAAAGTCGCCCAAGAAACTATGTGCTTGCAAAAATTGTTCAGTAGATCATGTAGATTACAATCTTTTTTGTGTTGCTGTTAACAAGCTTTTTTATTTAATTTAAACCAGTGCCCTAACAATAAAATGTAATGTGAAAAGTTGCATTTGCAGAGGCTCAAATTGTTTTGCTTTTAATTTCATTAACATTGGCAGCCAGTGTTTTCTGTAGCCATGCTGCTTAATTTAAGCTAGCGACCTCTGAACCCATATTGTTAACTTGAGTTTGTGGGAAATTTGGTAGCCTCAGATATGAAGAGAGGGCAGTCAAGCAAATAACCTCTAAGCTCCCTCCTACTTCTATGGAACCAGGGCTTGGCAAATTGACTTCCTGGGGTCCATTCTGAAGCATTATCACCTGTGTCGCAAAAACTGTTTCTTTCCGAGTGATTGGATTCTTTATATAAAATTAAGTGGATCACACCAGTCCAGATTATGTTACATATTTTGTTCACATTGAAAGGGAAGTTAATAGTATAATAACATTTGCAAAAGGGGATGTAAAACTTTGTGAAACCAAATATTCTGACATCGTATTCCCTAATGGTTAAAGAATCAAACAAGTTGCCGTAACATCTGACAAAGGATGCACCTTATGTTGCCAATCTTATTAAATGCTCTAAGAGCAGTATACATTAACTAGAGAAACTTGAATTTACAAAATGAGGAACAATTAGACCATGTAATGGCCACATAACCATTACATGTGGAGAAAAACTGTACAAGGTAAACACTCCCAACAAAATGAATGCAAGCAAAGAGTGGCTCTTCAGCCAGCCACACATGAGAATAGTTATGAATTATTCAGATTAGGGTTCTATTAGTCTTTCCTTCATCAGCTGTTCTGAAGAGGATTAGGGAGTTGCTAATTTTCCAGTGTGGCTGCACGGTGCCTTTTTGCCTGCTCTGCCTCACACGTTTTGTAAGATTGTATCCTCATGAGTCACCACACTTAAGGATTTTTCAGGGTTGTAGCAGTGCCAAAGCTATTTTAATCATCTCAACTGACTTGTTATAGTGCTTTTCTTTTCTTTTTTTCTTCCCCTTCTTCTTCTTCCTCCTCTTCTTCCTCCTCCTCTTCTTCTTCTCCTTCTCCTTCTTCTAATGATAGAGAAATCTTGCAATGAACAACATTCATTTTATTCTTTCTGATAACTTCCTACAAGAAAGGATTTATGTTCTGCCACAGGCTTTTTTAACTTCTGACTACTTCTTTGCGCAATAGTCTTCGAAGGGATTTTAATGCTAACTTTCCTATGCCATTGGCTTTGATGTCAGGTAATGTCCTAAGTTATGTGACTGTGGAAAAAAGCAGCTGAAAGTCTATATTGGTGAGCAGTTTTCAGTATTTGTCTCAGATCAGGGTGACCTTTTAAAGGCTACTATTAATCCAATATTGGTTAATTATTAAAAATGTAATCTATGTATATAATTTCTATTCTGAAGCCCTTTATGATAAAGATTCTTTATACTCCATCTAAATTTGAAAAAAATATCACTAACAAATGGAATATAGCCCATTTTTTAAGGATCCAATGTGATTGTCTCAATGAACTGCTTTACTTAAAGTGTTTTTCACACATAAAGATAGAAAAAAATCGACTACCAAGTTTAACACTCTTTCCACAGTCCATTTCATACTAGGAAAATGTATTACCTTTTGACTGATCATTCGCTTCTAGATGGTTTGTAGGTAAGAGCAAACAGCCCTGGCTATTTGCGGGAAATGGTCACTATACTTATGCTGTGCTGTTAACCAAACCCATATTAGGAAGCATATAATCAAGAGTGTGTATCTTGCTGAAAATGACAGTTTTACCAGCAAGGGGAAGTCAGGGGCCAGTCAGCTTTCTCATTGTTTCTCTTGTTCAAAAATCATAAACATATTTACTAAATAATAAATTTAATGAGCACTTAGTACGTTTCCAGTGCAGTGCTTGTTGCTTTCCTTGGACTATCTCATTTAATCCTTTTTCATAACTCTTTAAAGTAGGGATTTTTCAGAAGAGTACACTGCGGTTTAGAGGGGTTAAATAATCTATCCAAGATCACAAAAGTAGTCTGGGCGAGAGCCGGGTTTCAAACCCGCATCTGCTTAACTCCCCAGTTGCTCTTCTTAAGAGCTGCTCTCCCCCGCCTCCCTTTGTGATGTGGTGTATTAAGGAAAAGCCTGTGCAGATCCCTGGAGGGTTTAACCACAGCGAGGCGTGCTGTGAACACAGTCCTGCAGGAGCCGAGGTAACGCTTTCATTCCCTTCTTTATCCATTCGAGGAGCAGCCCTGCCTCCTGCCAAATCTTTTGCTGGTTCCTTGGTATAGAAAGATGTATAAGGCAATCTTCCTCTTCCTAGGAGAGCCCATGTCTAAAGAGAGGAGGCAGATATTTAAACAAATTATTATGAAATATGAGCTAAATTTGGGAAATAAGCAAAGCTGTGCAAGCAGCAGAGTGACAAGGCGAAGCCTGAGGGACAAAGTAACCACCCACTAAAGGACCCGTTGTGGCTGGTGAACGTGCGTGGTGGGAGCAAGGACGGTGGTGACGTGCGGGGAAGCTCCAGTCACCGGGGACTCCCTCAGCCTTTCCTTAAAGCACAGGTACCAAGCTGCAGGTGATGCCTTAAATATTAACTGCATAGCCATTAGTTTGGGGGTCCCAGGATTCTTCAGGTTCCGACTCCAAGACCCTTGTTCTTCACAGGGGGCTGTATTAGCACAGATCCAAATCTGTGATCAATTTAAATAGAACTGAAGTCTACTCTGTTTAAATAACGGTTAAATACGGATTTTTGGAGAAAAGAAAATGAAGAATTTTGCCTCCCACATCTAAGCTGTGATTAGAAGTTTGCTCTAGAAAAAAAGCACTTTGAGACTAGCCCTTCATATACTGATGTAGTGTTCTCAGCATCTGTGTTTACTGAATAATTTAATGGGTTTTTTTTTTATATTTTTAAAGGAGCTGTGGGATTATTGCTGCCTTTCCTATTGAGTTAGTAACTGACATTTAAACATTTTAGTTGGTAGAAGTAGTAATGATCAGTATTTCAAGAGATTAGCGGCGACTTAAAAATGCATACAGTTATTTCATTAGTTAGTTTAAATGCTTGTGAGACCTTTTCTTCTTATACCTCTGCCACTCATTTTTTTTTTCTTGTTCATGAAGTTGAGTCAGCAAGAGAAACATATTCAAATTAGACTTGTCATACAGGGAAAAAACTGACTTTGTCAGGGTGGGTGGAGGGGAAAAAAGCAACTTTTTGTCAGTCTTTTGTATTTCAGCAGCTGGATTCATTGCTACCATGGTAACGGACCACATGATGAGGTGTATTAGATTGCTGTGTGTTGAGCGCAAGGGGAAGAATGAACACAGCTTTTTATTGAAGTTAAAGGTTACTTTGGAGTTTCTTCTGTTGGAAATGTGTAAGGTCCAATACTATAGTTTTCAGCATATGTAGTACTTCAGAGGAAGAATTAGGGGCATGTTGGTGCATTTAACGACAAAACCAGGTAAGGTACAATTGAATCTATGAAACTGAACTCTCTTACTTTTGTTGCAGTGGCATAACTTGCTGGGTGGAATTTCACTGTCGCCCTCGCCCCCACCCCTACATGGGCACAGGACAAATTTCTCCTGCCCCCACCCCACCAGCTCCTCCACCTCCGGTTTCAACTATTTTTAATTTGAAAGTCTAAAATGTTATGAATTTTCATAGTTCTGTGGTGGTAGTGTGTATGAGTGTGTATGTGTGCAAGTCAAAGAAAGAAAACTGCAAGGAAAGTAATAATGCAATGATTAGTGTCTTCAGATCAATGTAAAAGTGAGCAATGTTTCCTTGTTTTATTCTTTGGAAATGGTCTTCCTTTCTTAAAGGACACCTTATTAGTGACATTAGACCAAAGCTACTTGTCTCTTAAACTAAATTAAGCAGGAGGACAAAGTTTTCCAGCTTTTTATTTAGTATATTTATGGTATGAGGCTTTTTTTCCTTCTTTCATCATATTATTACCAGCCTCATCCAACATGAATAGTTCAGTTTTATCTGTAATTCTTACAAAATATTTGATTTCCATCAGCATTCTATTCTTTTAGGCATTGTGGTTGCGTGTGGGTTGGAGGATTTAAAAATAGAAGTAAATACAATATGGGTGAGTGTAACATGAACTCTTTTGCTCAGAGGCTGGTAAGAACCAAATGTAAACAATTCATTGTGGCTTGGTGAAGCATCAATTCCCAGAGCCCAGAAGCCTCCTCATGCGTTGTTTACATATCACCCTGGCAGCCTGATTCAAAATGGGAGGCTTTCATACGCACAGAGCAAGTGAAAGGAGAAGAAAATTTCTTTATTAATAACTTATGTCTGTTCCTTGTTCATGGTTTCTATTGATGTCTGATGTTTGACTTTCTCATAACGCATTAGGATTTACTTTAATTTTTAGCCATGGGCTAATGTATGCAACTTCTCTCCTCTTAGAACAAAGTTACCCCAGCAGCTTTTAGAGATAAAACCTAACCAAATAAATGGTAGCAGAGCCCCACTGTTATTCTAGTGTATTCATTGTCCACCTGTGGTGTTTTTCATATAGGAAAATCTTCGAAAAATATGTTTTTAGTGAACTAAAATCAGTTATTTGCTGTTAATTGGCACTAATTAGGACAAAAGCCAATAAATTAGCTCAAGTTTTATCATTAATGTGCTTTCTTGAAAAAGGAAAGCTTTGATTTTGTTAAATCCATTTATGCTCTGTGATTTTCATTGCTATTTCCTTAGTCTTTCTAGTTTTCATGTGTCCTAGCCATCTTCTAAGTTTGAGCAAGGAGTTATAATCATTATTCAAAACACTTTTTGCCATGGTCAAATAAAGAGAACTGTTTCCATGATAACAAATATCAAAAGGATTATAATAACACCTAACA
This sequence comes from Eulemur rufifrons, assembly GCF_041146395.1. Taxonomy (NCBI): domain Eukaryota; kingdom Metazoa; phylum Chordata; class Mammalia; order Primates; family Lemuridae; genus Eulemur; species Eulemur rufifrons. The sequence goes on along the minus strand of NC_090987.1, from coordinate 31,298,481 downwards.
TTTGTAAAATGCTCATGCTTGTATCCGAATTCGTTCTTTTCTTTTTCTCTTTGTTGTTTGAATACAGAACAAGCTATGATCATGTCCTTCAAAGCATAAAATATTTTCATAAGTTTAAGTTGTTATTTCTAGAGAAATAAGGAGTTCCCCAAAATTGGTGAAAGATGGTACCTGGTAAAATATTTTAAAGTATGAAATTCTCAAAACTGACAATATCTGCGGTAGAAAGTAGTCTGTTTTTATTAAAGGAAAAATAAAAGAGGGAGAAAGAGAAAGAGGAAGAGAGACAGAGACACAGAGAAAGGACACAAGAAATAAAAAGAGAAAAGGTAAAAGTATAAATGATCTCTTACTCAAGCTTTCTTCTTTCTCATGAGTACTGGAATGGGTTAAATCTTTATATATCAAAAAAAAGAGACTAGTATAGATGTGGTGGAATTACTAAGATGTCTTATCATTTCACCTTTCCATGTTTAAAATACATGACAGGCATAGATAGATCCTTTCTATCGATTGAAATGAAAAAAAAAAAAAATCCCCTCTAATTGAATTTATTTTAGTTGTCACTGTGGGCCATCAGCCAGCTTAGATATTAGGGCTTAGCAGTATGTAAAAACCAATATATACCCAAATTTCTGTGGTCTTTATTCACCTGACACCAGGCCATATGTACACATCCATTTCTGAAGTCACTGTAACTGAGAGGTCATAAGATGGAAGCTTCTTTTATAGTGTTTTTGTACTTACATTCTTAAGAAGCAAAATTGACTTCTAGTGTACTTGCTTTAAATTAGTAATTTTGACAAGATGTTTTAATTGAATAATATTTGTGTCAACCCTTGTTTAAATCATGCTTTATTGTTAACATCGAATGGTTGATAATGTTTCTTAACATTTTAGCTTTAATTTCTAGAGTTCCCTAGACGCTCAGACAAATACCTAATTATCTGAAAACATTTACCTCTATTAAGGAGATAGATGTTTAACAGAGTCATGATGAAGAAGAATTGTATTAACTAATACAGTGTAGCCTCTTCTAGAAAGTTAATGATAAGTTTTGAACTCTAAGTCAATATTTCTAAAACAGATGAGGATCAAGCCAATGAATGGTGATTCAATATCAGCTAGATATTCCATTTTTAGGAGTTATGTTCTAACCTGTCATTTTATTGAACTGGATTTTATTATTGACCACCATTGCAATTTTTATATGAAAAGAATTGGATTTTTTTAAGAATTCTTAAACTTTTCAAATGAAAAAGAAAGTAATGGTGCCATGATCATGATGATAATGATGATGACAATAATGATTAATCTGGAGAATAATGTAGACTTACTTAGAAAACTATTGGCTCTGTATGTAGTAAGAGGCCAATGTTTTTAGAAAAAAAGTGGAAATTTCTAATGGGTAGTATGATTGTCAAAAATTAACTGCCAAATTTAATTAATTCCATTAATATCATTTATAAATCACTAACAATAGATGTTTTTGTTGTTATCAGACCTTATTATGAAATAGATTGGCTTTTTTCAGTAAGCAATGGAGGCTTTTATCAAAAATGATTAAATTTATCAAGAATTGTACAATGTGTGGGCCAGGATCTGAAAGAAAAAGAGTAAACTCATTTCTAGAAATGAACAATTTGTTATATTTTTAATATATAAAGAGGCAATCAACTGGTTTCACTTTCATGATAATATTAGCTTGATACATTTTAGAGTGATATTATTATAATTATAATTATATTATAATTATTATAATTGCTCCCCACTCTCTGGAATGCATATTATTAAATGTTCATTATGGGCACCATTTCAATATTTTAATTATGTTTTTACATTTTTAATTTTAAATTATTTATTTTAAATAAACTATATTTTATGTCTAAAATGAGTTAATTTTGATTTGTTTGAGGAAAGGTTATACTAAGAAAAATCACTTACCTCTCCCCCTCCCTCACATGAAAGAAAATACTAGATGGATCGGCAATTCCAGTATAAAATGTTGATCCATGAAAATAGTAGAAGAAAATATAGAACCTGAGATAGAAAAGCTAGTCTTCAAAGGCAGAAACCAAAAAGGAATGGGAATATGAAAATGTATTACTTCTAGAAAATGCTGTAAGCAAAATTAAAGGACAAATAGTAAATTAGAAACATGAAACAGTGAAGTTGCAACATATATGAAACATATATGAAAAGTGAATACCCATAATATACAATGAGATCTCATAAATCTGTAAGAAAAAGCATCTCACTAGTTATTTTTAAAATATCTACAAATTAAACAAATGAATGCTATTTTAATACTTAGCAAATATTTTTAGAAGGCAGAAGCAAAAGAAGGAGGAAGAAGAGCAGAAGGGGGAAATAATACCTCAAGTTAATAATACCTCAGGAGGGTATGGAAAATGGGAACTCACATACATTGCTATTGAAAACATAAATTTGCATATTTCTTTTTGTCAGCCTGGCAGTGTGTAGCAAAATCTTTAAAAATTCCTCATCCTTGGACCCAGCAATTCTATTTCTAGGAATATATCCTCACAAAATAAATAGTGAAACATATTCACAGGGTTTTTCATTGTTGTGTTTATAAGTATAAACAATGGCAATCATTATAAAAAAAAATCTTGAGAAATGTAACAAACACACCAGCTCATATTTCTGCTCTAGAAGGTATAACACTGTAAGAAGTCATAGACATGGCCAAATGCTTACTTAATTGATCCACTTCCCTACTCTTTACATGGAACATGTATAAGCAGTATGGTGTAGAAAGGGTTTTGGCTTACTTGGCCTAAGAGTCAGAATGCCTGGGTTTTACTATGAGCTAGCTGAGTAAATATAAGTATGCAAATATATGGCATTATTAAAATATTAATGTTAGAGAGTAGAAAAGTCTGTGAAGTCCTTTATCCACCTATGTGTGTTTATCTTCACAACTGATGTTGCCAATAAGAAGTCCCATATCAAGTGGGAGAAGAAGTGTACATTTTTATAATTTCACTGAAATGAAATGCCAAACAGTAAAATCTAGAATGCCTTCACTTTGATAGAAAACAATAAAATAATTTGAATAGGATATACTTCTCAATTATTACTGTTTGAAGTTTATTCAAAAGAAATGTTTGCTCATATAAGGATGGGCAGAGGGTAATTGGGCTTGAATGTAGCCTAGCACTTAGGTATAGTGGAGAGGCAGTGCAATTCAATAGACCCTTCTGTGATGCTAGAAATTTTCTATCTGCACTGTCCTATACAGTAACTACTAACCACACATGGCGGTTGAGCACTTGGAAGGTGGCTATTGCAACTAAGAAACAGGATTTCCCATTTTATTTAATGTTAAGTAATTTAAATTTAAATAGCCACCTGTGGCTCATGCTATCTTACTGAACAGTGAAGCTGCAGAATTAAGCACAACAAATAGGATCTTTTATTTAATGTGGGTTTCATTTTAAGCATCTCTGATGAATTAGGACAAGAAGTTGAATATTCTTTGTGAAATTTCCCTTCCATCTACAGAAATACTGATCAGGAAAATCCTTTGATCCTGATATAAGTCCAAGATTTTCTAGGGAAGTCTTGGTCTCAAATATTCTATAGCCTTGTTTGCTTAAGAATTCTAATATTCATTCATTTCCTCACTTATTAAAAAACTTACCTTGAATATCTTTGTGTCAGACATTGTACTTGACATTGAAAAGATAATGACAGTCCAGAGTCCCTAGATTCCGTGCTTCCTTGGAACGTGTTTAAGAGTCAAGTGGTGCAGAGCAGATGTTACAGAGGAGGGGTGAGAAAACGCTTTGCGGAGATGGATACACTGAGATAAACCTTAAAGAAATAGTGAGCGTTAAATAGGAGGCTGAGGAAGGGAGGATCTAGAGAGAGGGAACAGTGTAGAAAAATCAGGGAGGGAGGAGAATCAGAAATCTGTGGAAATATAAGTTCTTCATAAAGATGTAATAGGAGTAGAACTCAGAAAGGCATTCGGGGACCAGATCATTATGGTTTTCACCATCATCATCATCACAACCACAGTAGCCATATAATGATCACTTGGCATTACGGCAAGTATTTTTCATGCATTATTTAATTTTTACCAAAATCTATGAAGCAAATGTCCTCATTTGTGGATGATACAACTGCACTACCAATAAGTGCACGGCTGGGATGTCAGACTGTTAACCATGCTGAGTCTCCACTTGTGTTGAGTTCTTATCTGCTCTTATATGGAATTTAAACTACTTTACCCTGAATCCTCTGGAAAACCATACGCATTTGAAGTTAATGGCAGCAGCACAGAAAATAGACTAGAGGTAGGCATGCTGGGAGACAGAAATGAGTCCAGAAGTTCACGTTACAATCCAGAACAAGGATAAGACAGGTTCTGAGATAAGGGAGTGAAAGTAGAATTTGAAAAGCAGTAGATCTGAGAAGTGTTTTCTCAGTTGCCTGTCTTTACAATAAGTCAGGTAGAGAACATCTGATTTAGTTTTTTAAGCCTTGTTGAAAATTGTCAATTACTGCATGCAGCACTAGAGCAGGATGGTTGTGACCAAGGAAACTGACCATATCTTATAATATGCAAGTTTTTCAGACAAGACCAACCTGCATAAATCATCCTGTTGGAAGCAAGTGCCACTACATCATCTTTGTTCTTGAAATGTGTGGCACGTCTCAATATTGTTTGGGGATATAATATAACTGAGGTGAGAACTTAATATTTATGAAATTTCTCCTTCATTAAAATCATAATGTTCTTTGATTTTGACAAATAGTGATTTTTTTTTCTATCCCACATACAAGGATTTTTAAAGTATATAATTTTTTATGATTTAGGAAGGTCAAAAAACAGTATCCTTGGTCATTGTAGAAGCAGTCTTCTAATTGAATTTATGACTTGGGTACACTATTCTTCTCTTGTCTTTGCCTAATTTAGTTGGATTTTTGTTTGTTTGTTTGTTTGTTTGGCAGTATATCCTGGTTCACTGGTGGGTTGAAAGATAGTGGAAGCTGTTAGCTCCAGCATCAGACCCCCCATTATTTTCCAAGAAGAAATTACTTTCAATATCTTCCAAAGCCTGTGATAACTGCAGTCAGGGAAGAGTGTTGGGAAAATGCAGAAAAAAGGTGGAGAAGGCAGAGTGTGGGCTGAAAGGAAGAGAAAGGTATTGCTGCAGAGTATGGGCATTAGCCTGACTATAAGGCAGGCACAACAAGCCAAAGTGAGTGAGGAAGAAGTAGCAGCCCTTTGGGCAATGTGCTGACCGAAACCCAAACATACAAGGACCTAGAGGAGAGCATTACGTGAGAGTTCCGTGAGTTCTCTGATAGTATATTAGAATACTTTCTAAGTGCCACATATTGTTCTAAGTGTTTTCTATTTAACTCATTTAAGTCAATTAATGCCCGTTTAGAGAACAATACTGCACATGGAAATCACTGAGAAATACAAGTAGTTATTATCTCTCTGTTAATCCCCACGACAGCTCCATGAGCTGGGTATTTTTATCATTTTTATTTCATGGATGAAGAAATTAAGACCAGGAAGTTAAGTACTCTCCCAAAGAACATATGGTTAGTAAGAGAGAAAGCTGTATTTACTAAGCTCAACCATACGTCATCATGCCTAGTCTTAATTTATGTAAAGTCTGTTGTATTTAAGGAGATGATACTTGGAAAGTGTTTGCAAAGTGCATGGCACATAGTAAACCCTTACAAACGTTAGCAATTATTATTATGTAATAATGCTTAGAAGACTTTCCTGTTATGTCATTCTGCATGACACCACTCAGAAATAGTAACACTATTTTTAGGGCAGCTTTAGATTTTTCTTATGTACACTGTGAATAAAGTTTTCTTTAGGAGCATGCACTTATAAATCGGTGGAACTCTCTTTGTGCCCAAATACTGTCAGTTTGACTGGCACAATTGAAGTTTTCTCCTCAAAAAATGTGCCTCATTGAAATATTCTATATACACATCTATATGGCTCTGACCTTCTGACAGAAAATGACTGCTGCTAATGGTACTAATGAGAGCAAATGAAATCCCCTTCCACACTTGGTATTTGAATAATATGTCAATTTGTTCATTGCCGTCTTGCTAGGAATTAAACGCTCTGACATTTTTATAACCTAAGGGAGCTAGTGAGAGGTTGGCAGCCAGGAAAGGGAATCAGGCCAGAGGCTGGCCAACGCACAGTCATGAGTGGGTGGATGGGTAGCAAAGTCAAGGTCAAGTGGGTGGTTCCAGGCAGAACCGAACCAGACCCTAGAACAAAGTCAGGTACAAATTTGGGTTCTAATCCCTTTTCCCTATAATGTGGGTTAGTTGAGGGTAGGTGGGTTGTTATCCTTTGCACAGAAAGCATTTTATGGAAAATTAGTTGGCTTGAAATCTAACAGTTAAGAAAGTCAACAGATGCAGAATTAAAGATACTTATACATTATAGATACAGGCAATGCAAGAACAACGCTTCTGTTGCACTAGATTTCCTGGGGAGAATGATACTGCTTGGGTTGTACATGATACGTAAGAACTAGATCAGGCAGAGGAAGTTTGAGGACATCATGGCTCAAGATAGCAAATATGTGAGGAATCTAGAGAGGTGCTGGAGATTGCAGATGAGAGGGGAAAGGAAAAGCCTCAAGTCTGAGTACTCAGAAGTTGCCGTGGCATCTGCATTTGCGGCGCTTAGAGCTGCCTTTCTCTTTTTCTGTGACCTGAGAATTCAGAGGGTTTTAGCCAAGGCTGTCACTGGGCAAGTGTGCCAGCCTGGCCACCCCAATAGGAGGACAAGAAACAGAGAGTAGAAGCATCAGTAGACCTCTCACCACTCTGCCACTGGGAAAAGGCAGGCTTGGGGTGGGGAGGTGGAGAATCTATCCCTAGAGGTTTGTTCCTTGCCGTGTCACCCCCATCTCAGATGGTTACTTCACCATGAGATTAAATGGCGATGGTTTCTTTCAACTATTAGGAAATGTGTTGATAATGTTAGTGATTCACAAGGTCTCTGAAGTAATCTCTGCAAATGTTATGTGCAGTTTATTATCTGGAGAAGTATCAAGCTTTTATTAACCATAATAATTAAATTTGTATGGTGATTTGCTGTTTGCAAAGGATTGCTATTGCATTATATTTGACTCTCCTACAATCCTGGAAGGTAAATGACACCATCATTTCCTCTTTAAGGGTGAAGAAAATCAAGCTCAATGACTTTCTTAGAGGCACTGGGTTTGATAGCAAAGCATAAATTTTAATTTTCTGGTTTACTAATGCATGCTGCTTCACTCAACACCCTCTCACCTTTAAAAGTAAAAATGTCCTCAGCTATTTACCTTTAGAAAATCTCACTATTACAGATAAAGAGCTCTTTCATTTACTCAGATTTTTCACATGAAATACTCTCTTTTAAAAAATACTTTCAAAGTAGTTTATGTACACAGTAGGTATTTAATAAGTGTTAACTGCCTGATTATTGTCTCTTTGTATTCCTCAGAAGTAATTATTCTGATTCTCTCACATTTGAGAAGGTTGTTTGTTTTGGAGTAGAAGAGAACAGTCAGCAATTACAATTCCCCATATGGGAAACTAATGTGAAAAAAAAAATGTGAAGCAGTTATTTTTACTTTAAGAAAATAATCTAACTTCTAACATCTAAATGAGCAAACGTAAAATAGCTCAAGTGGACAAAACCACTTCGAAGGCAACAAAGCAGACATTTTATACATATGCAAAACCAAAAAAAAGGAAATTTTTATGAGGCTCCCAACTACTCTGCCTTCCATATCCACATAACAACCAAACAATATGCAATTTTCTCTTGCCTGTGAAATGTCCTGCTATATTCCTAGGTGTGTTTTGTCTTTGCATCACACACCACCTGTATTCTTTCCAACCTTCTGTTACCCAACATTGCCCTTGAGTTTAGGTATCTTTCTTCATACTAGAGATACAAATAATACTCTTACCACTGTCTAATTCTCTGTGAGAACCAGTGATTCAAATCTGGGCAGAAGAGAAACAGCCAGAGCAGATGATTGTTAGCAACAGGTTTTTCCAATTTGGCTAAACTGAAGTTTTTACTTAAGCTAGTCTTGCTGCTATTTGGGCTTCCTTTTGCTTATACTTTTCCTTAAAGTGTAAAAAAAATCTGAAACTGGAATTGCAACATTTATCACCTTTGGTATTTAAAATTGTATTAAAATAATCCTTTGGGTTTAAATATTCTCTTCTGATAACGCTAAGATCTTGGATTCTTTTGGTTAGGTTAGGGTTAGGCAAGAAAAGAATACTAACATGAAGAGGAACTCTTCTCACCAGCTCTTAAATATATTAGAAAGCTATAATTATAATTAAGTTTAACTATAAAGAGGGTGTTAAAATAGACAAAACTCTGGAATATATACAAATGCTACCATATGTATTAATATATGCTAGAGGAGGTGGTATTAATCCATATCAATAGGGAAGATTATTATTATGCAATAAGTAGTATTGGGAAGAAAAATATCTGTGTTCATACTACAAAATGAATTCCAGCTATGTTAGTGTTAAATACTTATAATGAATAAAACTATCTGGATTAATAGATAATAAAGAAGAATTTTGAAACAGCTGTATTGCCATATAATTGACAATAAACTACACTACTTATAGTTTTGACATACTATATATACCCTAAGTCATCTTTAGAATCAAGAGAGTGAACATATCCATTATCCCCAAAAGTCTCCTTCAGCCCTTTGATAACGCCTTCCATCCACCCCTCCCATCCCCAAGCAACCACAGACCTTCTTTCCATCTCTATAGAACAGTTTGCAGTTTCTAGAGTTTGTATAAATGGAATCATAGAGTACACACTTTTTTGGACTGGTTTCTTTCACTCAGTACAATTATTTTGTGTATGTATTAATACATTCATGTTTATTACTTTATTTATTACTTATCCATTCATCTGTCGATGGGCATTAGGGTTCTTTCCAGATTTTGACTATTATAAATAAGGCCACAATTACCATTCATGTGAAAATCTTTAAATGGATACATATTTTCCCTCCTTTTGAGTAAATACCTAGAGGAATTTTAAATGGCAGGTGAAAGGAAAAGGGGTTTATAAGTATAAAAATTAAGGTTCAGAATGGAAAAAAGTTATGTTGACATCATTAACATTTTAAATTTGTGCATGTCAAAAATATGCCATTAACAAAATTACAGGTTAAATGATAGTCAAAGAAAATATGTAAATAATAGGTAACAATGATAAGAACTTGCTACAGATAAGGCATTGAAAACTGTGATGTATCAGTTAGCCCTTACAATAGTCCTAAAAGGTAGACACTATCATCCCTGTTTAAGGCAGCCAAAGGCCACAGCCTGTGTACATAACCACTGTTCTGTGCTGCCTCCCTGTGTGGAGAAGGGGCATATATTAATATTATATGCAGATGGTATACTTGTCAAAAAAAAAGTTTAATATCGTCATGTAGAAAATTATGTGAAACATAATAGAAATAATTTCTATAATGTGTATGTCTAATATACGTATGTGGGATGGTAGGTCAATAACCTTAATATGTAAAGAATTTGTGCAAAATATGTAGAAAAATATTAAGACAGTGGTAAAATAGGAAGGGACATAAACAGATAGTTCACAACCCCCCCAAAATAAAAATATTATGAAAAATATTAAACTTCACTTTTAATCAAAGCAATTAAAAATAAAATCACACTAACATTTATTAAATTAGACAATTTTTTAGATATGTTGTTGGGTCCTTTGCTTTATTTTAATAGTAGTTATAGGTAATGTTAGTGAAGTTGGAAGCCATTCTCATATTTTACTGGTGGAATTATAAATTAATACAATAATTCTGAAAGCAATTTGGATATCTGTATGCATCAGTGACTTGAAAATAATTACACCGTTTGATAAAAAAATTATTTTTTGAATCACCTAAAGAAATAATCTTAAATGGATACAGAGATTTATTTACGGAGGGTCTTTTTATGGTATGATCTATAGCAGTGAAAACTTGGAAACAGCCAAATGGCTTATAACGGGAAAATGAGTAGCTAGAGTCGTTCCATAACTAGAAAATCCTGCACAGCTACTAAAGGGGTGTTTACTAAGCACCGTCATAAACTATTGGTAGGAGTGAGAATTACTACAAATTTTCTGGAGAGCAGTTTAATAATAGTTTTAATTGACTTAAAATGCTTGTGACCATTGACCTAATAATTCTACTTTTAGGAATGTCTAAAATGAGAATACTTTTACCCCAAAATTTATAAACAAGGATATCGATCACAGTATTATTTAAATATGAAAATTTTAAAACAAACTAAATGCCTACAAATGGGGAACTGTCCAAATAAATTACGGTACATTCACATGATGAAAAACATTTAAAATGTTTCATAAAAATGTTCAGTGAGAGACAATATGCTTTTTATAAAATAACATCTACCCAATCCCCATGAAAATACCAATGTCATATTTCACAGATCTAGAAAAAATAATTCTATGCTTCATTTGGAACTAGAAAAGAGCCTGAATAGCCAAAGCAATCTTAAACAAAAAGAACACAGCTGAAGCCATCACATTACCAGACTTTTCAAGCTACACCACAAGGCTGCGGTAACCAAAACAGCATGGTATTGGCACAAAAATAGAGACATAGACCAATGGAACAGAACAGAGAACTCAGATATAAAATCACCTATATGTAACCAACCGATCTTTGACAAAGCAGATAACAGTATACACTGGAGAAAAGAAGCCCTATTCAATAAATGGTGTAGGGGAAATGGGATAGCTACATGCAGAAGAACAAAACAAAATCCCTATCTCTCACCACTCACAAAAATTAATTCAAGATGGATAAGATATTTAAATGTAAGACATGAAAACATAAGAATTCTAGAAGAAAATGTAGGGAAAATTCTTCTAGATATCAGGCTAGGCAAAGAATTTATGACTAAGACCCCAAAGGCAATTACAGCAACAACAAAAATAAATAAATGGGACTTAATTAAATTAAAAGCCATCTGCATGGCTAAGGAAATAATCAACAGAGCAAATCGATAACCTACAGAATGGGAGAAAATATTTGCAAACTATACATCCTATACAGAGCTAACATCCAGAATTTACAAAGAAATCTAACAAATCAGCAAGAAAAAAACAACTCCATTAAAAAGTGGGCAAGAGACATGAACAGAAGCTTTTCAAAAGAAGATAGACAAATGGCCAATAAACAAATGAAAAAATGGTCAATACCACTAATCATCAGGGAAATACAAATCAAAACCACAATGAGATATCACTTAACTCCAGTGAGAATGGCCTTTATCAAAAAGTCCCAAAACAATAAATATTGGCGTGGATGCGGAGAGACAGGAACACTCATACACTGCTGGTGGGACTGAAAACTAGTGCAACCCCTGTGGAAAGCAATATGGAGATACCTTAAGCAGATACAAGTAGACCTACCATTTGATCCAGCAATCCCATTATTGGGCATCTACCCAAAAGAACAAAAGACATTCTATAAAAAAGACATCTGCACCCGAATGTTTATAGCAGCACAATTCACAATCACAAAGATGTGGAAACAACCCACATGCCCATCAATACATGAGTGGATTAGTAAAATGTGGTATATGTATACCATGGAGTATTACTCAACTATAAGAAATAATAGTGATATAGAATCTTTTATGTTCTCCTGGAAAGAGTTGGAACCCATTCTACTAAGTGAAGTATCCCAAGAATGGAAAAATAAGCACCACATGTACTCACCATCAAATTGGTTTCCCTGATCATCACCTAAGTGCACATTTGGGAACAACACCAATTGGGTGTCGGGCAGATGTGGGGGGCAAGAGGATGGGTGTATACCTACATAATGAGTGTGCTGTACGCCGTCTGAGGAATGGACACGCTTGAAGCTCTGACTTGCGGGGGGAGCATGGGCAATATACATAACCTAAACTTTTGTACCCCCATAATATGCTGAAATAAAAAAATAAATAAATAAATAAATAAATTAGAAAGGATCATTTTGTTTTAATAAAACACCATGGCCCCGGGGGGAGGGGGGAAGAAAAAGTAAAGGAGCAAATTAAAAAGTTAGGATACCTTCCGAATTAAACATCTAGGTGACAAGTTGCTGTTACCTCCCTTGAGAACACTGCTTTGAGAAAAGCTAACAAAGAGAACAATATGTCAGAGTGTGTGCCTGAGCTAAAATGTTGGATATTTTCCATACTTTAAAACCAGGTGTAGGATTCAAATATATTAAAAGAATTTCACACTCAAATTTTTAAACTTTTTTGAAGGAGGTTGGGCACATTCCCATATTTGGCATTCAAGGAGTATTTTCAACAGCATACTAGGCACTCTCAAAGATACAAAAGTAAACACAGTCTAAATTAGGACACGAAGAAAAAGCAGAAGATGGGAAATTCAAGGTGGAAAGACATAAATGGCAACCAGAAATAATAGTCTTTGTAGGGCTGGCTGGCAGTCCCCCAGCCAAAGCAGACAATTTAAACGAAACCTAAGGTTATTTATGCCTGCTGAGGATTTACTCTCCCTGGTGATTAAACCTCCAGGACACACTAGATAAGTTTAGTAGAGCTTTAAGACTTCAAGGTTTGTGTTTCCTTAACCTTTTTGTTTCTTGTCCTTGGTTCTGCATGAAAAAATTCATCTCTCCACAGTTCCGAGGAATAATTCCAAAAATAAGTGTAGGCATTTGCTTTAACCAGGACATTATGTCCCCAGTTTGCTTTCCAAAGCCTACAGGATGTACAAGTTGCTCTTGAAGTCTGTCCACAGCACTACAAATGCAAGCTCTACACTTGCGCCCCAGCTGAGTGACTGTGCTTAGCAAAGGTGCACTTAGTAGATAATGCCCATGGAGAAACTGCTGGATGAACATTTGTAGTGAAAAACACTAACAAAGCCTTGGGATTTATGTAGCACAATTTATTTAATTCTTCCTTCAGAAGAAGTAAAATTCCATACATTAGGTAATGTATGTAAAAGTGCTTTAAACTCTAAGTGCTAAAGCAGTACACAATTGCAGGGGACTCTGACATGAAAATGGCCAGCCTATACCCTGGTCAGTCTGGAGCTAATTCTTTCGAATTATTTCACAGGTCAGAAGCATTGCCTTGTGGCCACTGGTGTCTTCTGACAAAAACTGAGGAAGCATGGCAATTTAGGATGCATATAGACCTTGGAGTCAGATATGGTTTCAAATATAGTGATTTCCATTCAATACCTGGCTCTGGGACCTCGTCTGGATAACCCATTTGTCTGCTGGGACTTCCTAGCCCCTTGAGGATTCACATAAAGTTGGTTTTAACCAATGTAAACCCTTTCCACGTTTGGTTATTCTTATGGTTACTGTCCCCTAAACAGTAATGTCTATGCGTGTTGTGTTCTCTTCTCCCCCTTTATCAAACTGCAAGTGGAACTCTGCCCCCTCACCAGTGTCCACCAAAGAATCCACTCTCATAGGTATGTCCAGTCACTTCACTGAAGGTTTGTGGTTGGCAAGGACTGATGGGACTGGGGAGGTACACAGCCTTTGTCATCTCTCCAGCAAAGTCTATCTTACTTCTCCTTTTTTCACTGCTTGCATATATCTGCAGATTGTTTCTTAGGAACACAAATATTTTCCCTCTTACTATGCAGAGAAATTTAGCTCTCTTCTGTTCTTGTTCCAAACTTTCATACTCAAATGCATCAAGGAACCCAGAACAAAGGGTCCTTCCATGGCCTCCACAAAAGAGAGTCGAAGTTATAAATAGAAAAAAAAAAGTTTTCCAATATCTTTTTAAGTAGTAATAATAATATCTATCTTGCTATTTCCAAAGATTTGTGTGAATTTTAGATATAAGGAATGTATAATACTTTGTACAATGTATGGTACATAGTAAGTATATCAGGATGATGGTGATGATGATGATAATTCTGTATTGGGTATCCAGTGTTTACAATAAGTAACTGTACTGAGTATCACTTATCACAATGATAATTAATTATTTTTGTAATCATGTTTTCATGTCTGTCTCCCCCACTATGAGTTCCCTGAGGACAGGAGCTATTTCTGTCTTGTTTGCCACTGTGTATCACCAGTGCCTCATACAGCACATGGCCCACATTTTTAACTCGTTATTACATTAATGAGTAGGTACATGGACAAATGGACAGTGTTAGACGTGGAGGACTTTTCCCTTTCCTTACAGTTGTAATTTTGTAGAAGGAAGAAGTGATAGGGCAGGTGAAGGATGGGGAAGACACTTAAGATGTTCTTAGAATGTTGTCAGTTCTCAGAATTTGGAAAAGATTAGCAGAGCCTCAATTTCTTTATTCACTCTTTATTTCTATGCATTTTCTGCTCTCACCACCAAATTAGTTTCTTCCCTATCTGTGTTAGGTTTCTCAGTCTAACTGAAGCTGAAAAAAAAAAAAAAGAGAGAGAGAGACTAGAATATTTGTTTGCCTGACTCCACATTGTCTCACTAACACAAACCTTGCTCATTAGGTTTTCAGGCTAGTCTGGGAAAATCTATCTTACCCATCATTTATTTGAAATAGTTGGGTTTTTTTTTTCCCCCTGATACTTTTCCATGGCAGATATTTTCTTTTTCACCTACCTTGCTGGATCACTTAATAATGTAACTTTAATGCTATAGCATTTTCTGAACAGGAGAATGTTCTCAGTGCCATAATGAAAGCTTGTAAATTAACTTTAGGAGTATAACTCATTCCTATACTACAAAGTCACCTGTATATGCCGAGACACTGTGATCTAAAGCAGAGACACTGGATTTGCAGTCACTCTCCTCTGTGATCTCCCTTTTCTCATCTAAAATGAAATGTCTGGGCTAAAGAAATGAATTTCAAACAGTAGCAAGGGGTGGGAGCCAGAGTGGGCTGGGTTCTTCTTTCTTTCCCCTGCCAGAGCAACTCCCCACTTATCTGTTTGTTTTAGGTACCTGACTCAGGTTGAGGAATTCATTTGAATAAAAAATCCATGGCCAAAATAAAAATCAGCAAGCTGGAAAAGAGACTCTTCTAATAATCCCAAGCAAAAAAATTAAACCACCCAATAAATAATTTCTGAGTCTAACATGCTATTCCTATACTAGTAGGACTCAGATAAAATACAGGAGGCCCAGTTAAACTTCAGTTTCAGATAAACGATGAATAACTTTTTGGTATATGTACATCCTATTCAATATTTGGAACATACTTATACTAAAAAAAAAAAAATTTTGATTTGTTAAGTCTGGCAACTTTATATGCTAGGCTCTTTAGAAGGGCATTATACACCAAGAAGAACACAAAGATATTTTAAAGTTGAATTGTTTTTACTGTTGATTTCTTTTTATTATTGCTGTTATTATTAATTAGTATGGCTCCTAGAAATTCATTGCATTACTTCATTGCTTGGCCTCACGTCATCACACATTGTCATTCCACTGGCCAACCAGAAGAGGCAGCTCTCCCGGGACCTAACCTTAAGGGGTACTGTTCACATAAGGTTGCTGAAACAGTGCATGGGAAATAGCCACTTCCTCACCTCCATCTCCTTTTATTATCTCATACAGGATCTTCACCCCACCCCAAAGATATTATTTCCTATGACTTTATTATCTTTGGAGTTTATTTTTCATTTAAAAATGGGAAAATAGTGTTCAATATACAGAATATAACTTCACAGCAAATAGTCCTAGAAGACGTCTGTGCCATGGAGTTGGAAATTCTGGGTCAATGCCCTGCACGTGGAGAGCTCTCACAAACGCCAATGACTGAGTGCTGTAGTTTGTAGTTGTGCCTTCATACTGGCAAACATTGATAAAAGTTGTAATAACGAGAGCAATAGCATATTAAACTCTGAAATGTTACTTTCCCCAATGAGTATTCACACACTGCACATATGTATGTGTGCATTATTTGTCATTTGTTTCCATTTGTTAGAGATTTCATTTCTAAAAACTGTGGGTGAATCTTTTCAAATGAATTATATATGAGTCATAATTAATATGAATAAATCCACTCAGACAAAATATTTAAGGATGTACTTTTCCCATTGATATTATAGTAAGTATTTGTCACCAAAGGGGGAATTTAATTGCTTCACATAGCCGTTGTGTCATGGATCTTTAAATGGAGTAACACATAAGGAGAAAAGAATGGAAGACCAATTGTATGGATCGAATCCAATTCCAGGTTGTAAAAACCACTAGGGGTGGACTGAGAAGATGGAGTTGACTTCGTAAAGATAAAAATCTCAATATTCTGAAACTTAAGGCTTCGTTTAAATGCCTGGAACTTCTTGGGATTAAAAGGCATTTTCCTAATATACTCTTGGGCTATTCAAAAGTATGCATTTAAAATAAGAATAGTTTTATGAACATTAGAGAAATATTCATAGTACATTTTGGCCAAAAGCAGTGTGAATTAACCAGGTTGCTTGAGTGATGGAAAATTCAGTAGGGAATTTTGAACTTTTAAAAATAATCTATCTGGTTCTATAAATGACAAAATCTAGGGAATAACTCTGTACTTGTTCCTCATATAATTTGATCTTCCTACCTTGCTATAACCTCAGTTTTGTCAGGAAGAACATAAAGTGCCGCAAGGCAACACTTCTTACCTTCTGTGGCTTATGAAAAAATGAGCTCCATTCAAAACTGGAAAGTAGTAAAAATTAATTAGTATTCATTTTTAAATAGCCATATATGAAAAGTTTTGGCATTGTAAGGAAACTGAAAAAATTCAGAGTTATCGATAATTAACCATTTGAGGCTGAACTGAAACAGACTGTATATTTTTGATGTATTTAAAAGGCTATTTAATCACCAAAGAAGGAGCTAGCTAACATTTATTTTAAAAATCTGGCCAAGTTGTACTTATAAAAGCTATTAAGTTCACAGACACAAATAATATACAGTTTAAAATTTAAAATTATTTATATGTACAAAATTATTTTATAAAATTATTGTGAAACCTCACTCACTTAAGTGAAATCTTAATTATTTCTTCTAAGATGGTCTGTTCTTTACCACATCTCCTCCTCTCTTAAAAATATATTTGAAGCCATAAGAATAAAAGGGCAAGATATCTCTCATTTTCTCCAATGGAGTCATCTCTTGTAGTCTTTCCCCCCTTACAGTGTATACAGCCAGGGGCTGCTTAGAGAAAGGAAGCCTCTCGGCTCTTGGGACTGAGCCCTCTCTCTCTGAGTTCTCACTTCCGACCCTTCCAGGCCACGTCTTCCAAGGCTGTGGTCTCTCTCCATCTCCAATTCATCCTGTGTATTTACTGTCAGATTAAAATTCTGTAATTACTGCTTGCATTGTTTAAGTCCTGTGCACAGGCACCTTCCCAGGGCTCCTTCTTTCCTCCTCTGTGAAATTTAAACCACTCACTGGCCTGCAGTCAGTGTAGTGTTCCCTAACTTCACTCATTCTGGGCACAAGTCGTACTAATGAACATCCCGGAGACATGCATAGACTGACAGTCCTATGAGTGAAACAGACACCAAAAAAATAATGTCATAACGTATTTTATGACTATAATTGTGATAAAAGAAATTGTAACAAAAGAATATTGTTACAAAAGTATGAGAGCATTATAAAAACAGGTAACGAGAGTGTATGAGAGAAATTTTTAAAAGTTGCTCTGGGGTAAAGAGGCTAATTGGAACTGGCCGGCTTTGGGGCTGGGAGGGGTTGGAATATGCACGAGGAAAAGAAAAGAGAATGTTCCAGGGAAAGGAAGCAGAAGGGAAGCCCTGAGGTATATGTGACCATAGTGCAGCGAGAGAGCAGAGACACATGGGCCTAGGATAAACCTAGGAACCGGATGGCTTAGACATACAAACCCATTTTAAGGATTTGGGGCTTTAAATTAAAGGCCATGGGAAGTCCATCCTGCTTTTACTTGCTATTCTCCAAGATGCATGTTTGTTGACCACAGAGGCTCTTAGACACTATAGGCATGGCTACTAAATTAGCTCGTGTAATGCATGCTGCAGTAATAGAAGTGCAACGTCTAAACCGAGATGGCGCACAGTATGGGTCCAGCTAGTCAGGGCAATATCCTGGGAACCTCAAAAATTGAACAACATAGTATGCTCAATTCATCCAAAACAAAGATGTCCACATTGGTATTTTGCCATTCAAAGCATATGGTTTACTAAAAATCCAGATTGCCAAGTGAACCAGGATGAGTCTGGACACACTGTCAAAGCTGAGTGGCAGTCACACTCCTTTCAGCTCCTCTCTCTTCACCCTGTTCCCTCTTACTGCACCTGGGCCTCTTCGTGCTCTCCTTCTGTCTGCTGTCCTGATCCGACAAATCTCTCCCCTCTGCTGTGTTTGGGGTTTAGCATGTCTGATAGAGGGGAGCGCATGACAGTGAGGAATGCCAGTCTACTAACCATGCTCTTCCCCACACTCCTTCTCTCCAGAGGTTTGTACACAGTTAACAGTCCTGGGGAGGTCCTGGTTCTGAGAGCCCAGAGCTGGGAGTGGCACCTTAATGAAGGATTAGTGCAGAATGCTATGCCTAGAGAAAGTTTCCAAGATCACATTGCAAATAACTCTTGGCAAGTTTTGCAGAGAAAAGCTGAATAATTCGCTTGAACTTTTTAATCTAAAAAAACACCTGGCTGATTCTGTGTGATTAGTATATTAACAAGCTTTCTATTAAAGGGAAGCACATTTGTCATACTCTAACTGACATATTTAAAAATTAAAAGTAACCGTCATTTTTTCTTTTTGTTTGGAGGTGAGAGGTCTAGTTCTTTTTCTGTCCTTCATTATCACGAATAGTCTTCTCCCTACACACCTCTGTAAAATATTGGCGTCATCCTAAGTTTAGATGAACAAAGGCACATCAAACTTTTAAAAGCTCTGTCATTCAAGGTTCTCATTAGCTTAGCCGCTTTACAGACTATTAATGGACCTTGGAGAATAATAACTCAAGTTTAAAACATTTTCAGGCAGATGTGCCACAGGGCAATGACTTGCTTGCTTGAAAGAACTTCTGTGGACCTTTGTGACTATGACAATCACATTCAAATTCCTAGTTTCTCATTCCTACCCCCCCCCCCCCCCCGCAATCCTTGACACCTCTTATTTATTGCTTGATGGAAGTTCTAGAGAATTTTTACAACTAGAGGGACTGGATCAAAGAACTAGATCTCTAAATCAGAAAAGAAAAAAATCTCTAAGCAGAAGCCAAAAATTTAAATTCTGGTGTTGACTTTGCTACTTCACTAGGCAGCCTTGGACCTATTGCTTGACTTTTCAGTTTCATTGTTCTCATTATGAGACAAGGCAAAGCCGGGAAACAGTAGTACAGACACCTGTTACTAGTGGAAAAGTCATGGGGAGACACTTCTTGGTGTGAGTCCCTTATTTATACACCATTCTTGTCTGCCCCTAAAATGTTATGCAGATTCTGGCTTTTATGTGAAATGACCTGGCCTTAGATAAGATGTAGGACTGATTCAAGTTTTAAGCCTAATAATGTAACAACTGACAGTCAGAAGGGAGCATCTCTGAGATTGATTTCTATACCATGTGAGCTCAAAGGATACTACTCATCACATATACTAAACTTCCTAAGTCCCAGAATCCCTTTTAACAGCTTTTTAGAGCTTTTAAAGAACCATTTTTTAGTAGTTATTTTTCTCAGTGCCTAATCATTTCCAGGTAGTAGTTTAGACTCATTAAGTCTTGGAAGTCACTAAGGTGCTATTAAATACATCACTGACTCAGTGCATTGAATGACAGTGAAATGGTGGTGGCTTGTCTGTGTACCCAGATCCATCAGCAAATGGCTTGAGTAACCCTAGGCAAAAGGCTTTGTTAAAAAAGAACTGCTTGTTCAGTTGGGGACACTTAGCCTCCTGCTTATTAGCCTTTGCTGTGTTCTCCCTAACTCCAGGGACACTTGTTTCCATAAATGCAGACGCCGAAATGGGAGTCTGGAACACGTGCTTTCAGTATTCAGAGATTCACAGAGGGGACACATCTTGACTCATCACTGGAGTGATTTTTATAGTCTCAAAAGTGTGTCCACAGTGGTGTTCATGCTATTTGGCTACACGTGTTTTTTTCATGTTCCTCAGTTTTTATTTTCCATCCTTGTGACTGTTGCTAGCAGTGTGTCTGTGCAGTGGAGGTGATTGGAAGTCTGGGTGTCATGAATCAGAGGAACACAAGGTGTGTATGAGTGTGTGTGTGTGTGTGTGTGTGTGTGTGTGTTTATTTGTTCCAATTACAGACCCTAACTTCAGGGGATTGTAATTCAAAAATTAGCTTTGTTTTCTGGTTCTCTGGGCAGGTCCATTTTCTACATAATTGTATTGTATATCACTTTGTCCTTTTAGGATAAGAATAACATAACATAATAAATGGATGTGATGTTTTAATTGGGTTAATGTAATTTATTGCGGTACTGGCTTGGGGAGTCATAATGTTCTCAGTAGCATGCACTTCATTTCCACACTCTTTGGTTAGCTAGCCACTTTTATGTTTCAGAAGACTTTAGCTATTATAAATGGGATATCCCCCCATTCAGAGGATCTTTGATATGTGGTAGATTGGGGTTCCAATGATTCTTCTATTGTTATAGTCAGATGTGTGGACTGACATTTTAATAACCTCAAAATATTCTTTACTGTATTTATCACTATAAAATTTGATCATATTAATTAAGCAATTAGAACTAATTAAATATATTGATATAGATGACATCAGAGTATAGACTAGCTAATTCTGATCGGGAAGCCCTTATGATTGAAAGGGCTTGTGTCAATGGTAACTTTATGTCCAGAAACTTCACCACTAACCCTCTGGAGTGGAATATTCTTGGGGCATTGTTGATACAGGGACTCCTGTATGAGCCATCTAGGTGTCTTCAAGAATTACTGAAGTGTAAAGAACTCAAATTTGAGTTTGCATTTTATGCTGGCATTGATCAGATACTCAATAAATATTGGTTAAATATATAGAAAAAGGAAAAGGCTAAAAACTTGGATTGAAGATCAGTTAGATTGACCTAGGTTCAAATTTCAGTTCTGTAAAATCTCTAAGCTTCACTTTCCTCCCTTGTAAAATGGGGATCATAACACCAACTAACATAAGGACAAAATAAGATCATGAAAATTAGAAATTACCCCAACAGGCCTCAGTAAGTGGTGATTAGGAGCTAGCAGAGTCTAAGAAGGCTTGGGGAGGTAGTGCAGCATGCTGGCTGAGTCTCTGCAGAGAATTCTTAAGCACAAATCCTGGTTCTGTGCTACCTGCAATGTGGTCTTGTGAAAGTGTCTTGACCCTTCTCAGTTGTATTAGTCTCCTTTTGCTGCTGTAACGAATTAACACAAATTTAGTTGCTTAAAACAACACAAATTTATTATCTCACAATCCTGGAGCTCCAGAAGTCCAAAATGGGTCTTCCTCTACTAAAATCAGGGTGTTGGCAGGGCTGCTTTCCCTCAGGAAGTTGAGAGAGCCTGTTTCCTTGCCAATTCCAGCTCTGGAGGCCATCTGCTGTCCTCGGTTTGTGGGCCCTTCCTCCATTTTCAAAGCCTCTCTCGACCCTTTATAAGGACTCATGATTACACTGGATTCACCCACATACTACAGGATAATCTCCCAACTTTAAGATTCTTACCTTAATCACATCTGCAAAGTCCCTTTTGTTATGGAAGATAACTTACAAATTACGGAGATTAGGATGTGGGCATCTCTGAGGGACCATTCTGTCGACCTCATCAGCCTTTGTTTTCTCATCTGTAAAATAAGATAATTTGGTATACCTTATCTCAGAGTTAGGATACGTAATAAATAAAATAATCCATGTAAAATGCTTAGTTCAGATCCTACTCCCATACAGGAAGCATTTAATAAATGTTGATTATTATTGTTATTGCACTCAGTAAATGAATCTGAGTCTCTTCCCGCTATATAACCCAGGCATCCATGCCTCTGCCTCACCAGGATCATTCAGGAGGCCTGGATGATCCAAGACTGCAAAAGAAGGCGAGTTCCCACCAGCTATTCTTTCCCACTCAAATTCTTGGCAACTACCAACTTAGAGCCATGGCTCTCTCAAGAAACACATTTCTCCCAGTCTTTCCTTAATTTCAGACAAAATTCTCTTCAATGGAAGGGACATAACTGAGAGCCTTATAATTCACAGGAACAGATCCAGAGGCAAGAAATAAGGGCTGCCTCTGTTTCTTCTCTTTCCATTCTCTATTCCTGTCCTGCCTGTCAACCCTCATCCTGGGGAAAGCACCATGGTGTGCAAAATACCATTGTTTACTGTTGGGGATCTTGTAGCCATAACTTCTGGCTGCTCATACACTGTGCCTGTTTCTTTTCCATGTGGCCTATTTAATTTTGGCGTCTACATTCATTAACCCCATATACTCGGCTGTGTTTTGTTGGATAGCAATCACCAGAGTCCCTACGATGTTGTTTCTAAACATTACTGTTTTCTAAGTTGTTTTATGTCATCCTGAAATAGTCACTGTAAAGAGAATCTGAGTGGGGAAAGGAAAAAAATTAATTTAATATTTAACTATGGATTAATCTGTATTCTACATTTTACTGACACACAAAATTAGATTGTAAACTTGTTAAATGGAGGTTCCCTTAAGTCCCCATTTTAAATGCATGTTTATTAAAGAACAAAATAGCTCCTTCTGCAATTGAGAATTCTTGAGACTTACTCTTTAAAAATATTTGTTCTGGCCCAAATAAATTTTCAGAAACATGTAGTACAATCAGTAGGGAGGAAAGGGATTAAAAAAACTTTTTTTAACAGGCATACTCTATCATCTTTTCCTGCCCTTCTTGGACTGAATTTGGAAACCCTCACTCTTTATATGCTTTTGTATTGGTTCTGAATCTGTACATACACACTGATGATCACATTGGCATCCTCCCACCTACCTGCCTTAGCCCCCATCTGCCATTCGCCCTCCATCTTCCTTATCTCAAAGGACAGTTGCCTGATGTGGCCTCTGGAAAGTATCATCAGACCTGGCCTCCCTAGAAATCACACAGAGCCATTATTATTTCCTCTTTCCAGTGAATCAAATTGCCACCCCCTCACTGTGTTCATCTCGGCCAGACATTAAGAAGAAAGCAACTAAATTAATGGCACTAAGATGAACTTTATTATTTTCCAAAGGAAAATTGCATTTTAAGGGCATAAAATAAACTTCTCATAGCAAAATTTTAAGACACATCTCAATGACACATAGGAAATGGAGGAGATTATGGTGTGGACAGTTTTCTAATTCCACTAAAATTACCCAAAATAAATTACTACCCCCCTCTATCTTTATTCATTCATTCAAGAATCCTCATACCTATGAAATGTCAGCTCTGTGCTCTGAGTATATGATGTTATAAAGCACCACAAGGCTCTCCATGCTACTGCAAGATTCACAGATCATGGGTGACATGACTGGCATGGCCCTCATGATATTTCTTTACCCACTGTGCTTTCCTGGTCTTTCTTTCTCAAGCTAAGAACTATCTAGCTCATTGGATGAAGTTATACTCCCTAAGACAGAGAAATGAAGAAAGTGAATAAAGGAGCAGAGTTAAGGAGAGGAAGTGAAAGAACAAGGACAGAGAAGGAAGGTTGGATCAGAGAACAAGAGAATAAGATAAAAAGGAAAGGTGGAAGAAAGTGAAGGGAAAATATAGAGGAAATAGGTACCTTATGACTCACAGGTCTCTGACCTTGGCAAAAATGGGGCTTTACACAATCCATGAACTGCATGCTGCCCACCCCCTCTGGCATTCACTCACGCATGTCTTAGGTTATACTTCAGCCCATTTCAGTGTGTGTATGTGTGGGCAGTGACCCACCACCACAACCCTCAGGAAAACACGGCAGTTCCTTTTAGTTTTATTTCATAAATTCTATTTTGATCTTTCTTAGGAAGTCCAATAAGATCTGCAGTCAGACTTGTTTAGTTTTAAACTTTAAATTGTCCACTCGGGCAATTGCTTAATCCCTCTGAACGTTGGTTTCCACATTGGTAAAATGGGACTAGTAATACCAATGTTTTGGTGTTCCTTTTTTTTTCCCCTTGAGCCTAGGAGTTTGACGTTGCAGTGAGCTATGATGACACCACTGCACTCTAGCCCAGGCAACAGAGAATATGCATTAACAACATATTATTAATAGATTGTGTGTTATTAATACCTAATCTTAAAACAAAAATAGATTCAAATTCAGTAAAATTTATATATAATTCAGATAAGGCTAAAAATCACTAAGTGAGTACAATGCCTATACTATATGACTTTTGATGAAACTATCAAGGGGTTCATTATTAAAAGAAAAAAATTTTTTTAGTGAGTAAATATAATTGGATTCAATCATGTGCTTTTTTTATTTCAAAATATTACAGGGGTATAAATGCTTGTGGTTACATGAATTGCTTTTGTAATACTTGAGTCAGGGTTATAAGTGTGCCCATCACCCAGATAGTGTTCATTGTACCTGTTAGGTAGGTTTTCACCCATCCCCTCCTCTCCATCTAACCCCTGCTTGATTTCCACTGAGGTTTACTTCCTTTCTCTCTGTGAACATGTGTGCTCATCAGTTAGTTTCAATTTAATAGTGAGTACATGTGGTGTTTGTTTTTCCTTTCTTTAGATACTTCACTTAGGATAACGGTCTCCAGTTCCATCCAGATTGTTGTGAAAGGCATTAATTCATCCTTCCTCCTGGCTAAGTAATATCCTATGGTATACATATTTTTTGTCAATCCACTCATGAATTGATGGGCACTTGGGTTGAGTCTACACCTTTGCAATTGTGAATTGTGCTGTAATAAACATTCAAATACAGGTATCTTTTTGATAAAATGACTTATTTTCCTTTGAGTAGATAGTGAGTAGTGGGATTGATGGATCATATGGTAGGATCCACTTTAAGTTCTTTGAGGAACCTCCATATTGTTTTCCATAGAGGTTATACTAACTTGCACTCCCACCAGAAGTGTATAAGCATTCCTTTCTCTCTGCATCTATGCCAGCATCTATTGTTTTTGGACTTTTTAATAAAAGCCCTTCTAACAGGGGTAAGGTGATATCTCATTGTGGTTTTAATGTGCATTTCTCTGATGATTAATGATGTTGAGCATTTTTTCATATGTTTATTGGCCATTTGTCTATCTTCTTTGGTAAATCTTCATTTCATGTCTTTTGCCCACTTTTAATGGGTTTGTTTGTTTTTTTCTTGGTGATTTGCTTGAGTTCTTTGTAGATCCTAGTTATTAGCCGTTTGTCAGATGTATAGCTTTCGAATATTTTCTCCCATTCTATAGGTTGTCTATTTGTTCTGTTGATTATTTCCTTAGCTGTGCAGAAACTTTTAATTTAATCAAGTCCCATTTATTTATTTTTGTTGTTGCTGTGATTGCCATGGGGTCTTCTTCATAAATTTAGTGTTCTTATAAGAACACAATGAGAAAAGCCCTGCATAGTGCTTGGTACACAGTAAGCTTTTTTGTAAAATGATAATAGTTTTATACAGTGCTTTGGCTATTATTATTATTATTTCTTATCCCAGAAGAAGTCTGATTTTCTTGTCATATTGCAAAACATGGTATAATTTCCTGCCTCTCCCTTTCTCACCTCTCTAAACCCAGCAAGGGTCCTGTTGGGACCCTTGAGGTCCTTTTCATCAAGTTCAACCTTAGGCAGGGCTCCCCAGTCCTTCAGAGACATACTGATAACTTTGATCCTCACATGACAGAGTCTGAATTTTGATCATCGTCCTTCCAAAAGGTTCCTTTTAACCTGATCTTTCTTCCTAGTGAGGGCGAGGTGTGGTGTGATACCAGCTGCTATTGAGCTGGAGTCCGTGCCTCTTACAAAGCCAAATGAAATTACATGAAACCAAACAAAACCAAATGTCCTTAAGCTTTGTACACTCTTACCCTAGAACAAGAGGTTCCTTCTTGACTTGAAAGAACCACTAACAGTAGTTTTTTTCCCAGAATAAAAATGGTTCTCTCCTGTTTTAATGCCATTTTCCATTTCTTAACGTTTGCCTCGTTAGATACTCGTATCAAGGTATGCATATGTTTTTGTATATTTACATCCCTCCAAAATAATTATCTTCTCCCTTGGCCCAAATTAACTTTTAAAACAGGTATTTCAAGCTATAGAAACATATTGTAAAGCAATATAAGAATTCCAACCTAATGTACAAATAAGTTCATGGTCAAACTGAACTAGCATCATATTTCTATAATAGCTCAACCCTAGCTGTGTATCAGAAGCACTCAGGGTGCTTTTAAAAAGTACAAATGCTCAGCTCCAAATCCAGATGCAGTAGATCCACGTATTTGCATTGTTGATGAGGCTGGTGGGATGGGCAGCCGCAGCTGAGAACTATGCTGAATCCTTTGTAGGGAAGACCGAATCCCTGAAAACCCAGCTGATCATTATACCAAACTAGTGAGCTCATGTCCTCCCTCCCCAAAAAATAAATAAAACCCGAATTCCAAGAGTAGAAGATGATGTTCAAAGTACAAGACAAAGTCAGAAACTCATTATAACCATTTATTTTAGTAACAGCATTTTCTTACTGTCATGGGCTCATCTAGATAAAGGACTAGGAAGTAAAAGCAAATGCAATTATATTTTGCCAGAGGAAAGAGCTCTGAATACTTTTTTATTATATTGCCAGAGATTAGGACTAGAATATAAATCTGAGAAAGTCATATCAAAGGCCTTCCTCATTAACAGAAATGGAAACAGGCATTTATATGCCACCAATAAATCAATTAAAGGAGGAAAGGAGCTTGAAATGGCCTTCGCTGTAGTTATTAACTTCAGGGATTGCAGCGGTTGGGGATTGCTGAACCCGGCATTTTCTTGTCATTTACCTGGAGCAAAATGGAGGCAAATAAAGCATGGGAACCATCCCGTCATGTTAAATGCCAGTCTGCTTAAGTGTTTGCTAAAGTGGAGCAAAAGCAAAGCGGAGCCAGACCTTTTTAAAAACATTGCCGGGCTTTTGTGGATTTAAATTGTGAGAGTGTGAATCAGCGTGTGAGTTGGTGTGTTTCTATGTGTCTGGGTTGACATAAATCTGGACACTGGGAATTATTTTAATCTCCATGATTATTTCCTGTGTAACAATGCCCTAAAATGGGGGA
Organism: Eulemur rufifrons; assembly: GCF_041146395.1. Classification (NCBI taxonomy): domain Eukaryota; kingdom Metazoa; phylum Chordata; class Mammalia; order Primates; family Lemuridae; genus Eulemur; species Eulemur rufifrons. Next base: position 31,271,230 of record NC_090987.1, on the reverse strand, counting down.
TTCCGTCAAGAAGTGACACACAAAGGAATTTCCCAGTGAAGTCTGCATGAACCGTGACCTTCTCCATTCTCCTTTTGACCCATTAACACACTGACTGCCACATGAGAAAAAAATTTTTTTTCCTTAGGGCCATGGTGTTTTTTTTAACAAAAATAGAATAAAAACTTTGAAAACAAAATGATCCTTTCTAATTTAATGAAAATTTTGTTATTTTTTATTGTTTTCTGTATGTGAGTCATATGCAATGCAATCCACATTTTCAGAATTAAATTGTCGATATTAATTATAATAAGAAGAACATCAACAAGTAAGATTTTCATGAACCAACTGCAGGGTTTTGCTTCATGAGGCCACAGGCTCAAAATTACTGTGAGTTAAATACAACTCACATGGCAGTTAATGTGCTAATCACCAAGTCCTATGAACTTCTTTTCAGGTTACCAGTTTCAGAAAATCTTAATTTGTGTTGAACAATACCATCTGGAATAAGATTACTGGCAGTTAGAATACATCCTAACTTAGGAATTTAAAACTTAAAAGAAAAAAAAAAGGATTCAATGTCCTGCCAGAAAATTATTTAGGGACAGCTACTTTTACCTGCCTCAGTCTGAAGTTCTTCAGCTGTAATTTAAGAATATAATATCTCCCTGACTTCCTCACAAGGTTACAGGGAAAAGCACTTTATAATCTTTAGAAAGTTATAGAAATGTAAGACACTATTAGTTTAAGATTCTACCTTTAAAACTTCTTATGTATCGTGTATAAGAGAAATATATATTTATTATGGATGGTATTGGATGAAAGGTATATCATGCAGGAATTAACTTTAGGATATGATACTTTAATGTGACTTATTCTCACTATGCCAAAATATAATTCACCTTTCTTCTAACATTCCGTGCCTCACATTTGAAATTTATTCTTTACTTCTTGCTGTTTCCCAAACTACTTTACTTCGTTATCTCATTTCTCTTTATATATGGGGGCAAAGAGTCATAGCCCTCCCTGTCCAGTTGTGCAACCTTCTTTTAATGACTATGCTGGAAGAAGGGTGACTTTGTCACCTCACCTCTTATTCAGCCCAATTCATTATTGCTGTAGGGACACAAGATTATTTCCTAATATGGGAGAACAGAAGCTGAGGTCCTTCCCTCTGCCATTCTCCACGTGGCCCGGCAATCACCAAGTCCTGTCAAATGTGTCTCCTCAATCTCTCTCAAATCAATCCTTTAGTATAAGACATGATAGTCTCGCTCCTAAATCACAGAAGTATCCAACTAACTGGTCTCTTCCCTTAATCATGTACTGCCCTCCTGCCTCCTGCCTACCCAGTCTTACCACTCAACAGGCTGGAGTAATCTTGCCTGAACCTAAACCTCTATACATCAGTTCTTTACTTAAACCTTGGATGGGTCTCACTGTCCTACAGGAGAGCCCCGTATCGTCTAGACTCGACAAGTAAGGCTTTCTAGGTTTGAGGCCTCCTGATCTCTCCAGTGTCTCCACTCACACTTGCACCCAATAATACTGAGTAATTCCCAGTTCCCAAGTGCACCATACTCTTTTTATTTTTATTTGTTAATAGGAAGAAGGAAAGGCATATAAATTTATTTAATCTGTATACACAGGAGCCTTCAGAATGAAGACCCAGCCCTCCAATGGGGTGCAGAAGCTTATATACCATCTTGAGGTTACAGAAAGAATGTAGGCTCAGAGTTTGGCCAAAAAAAGGTTTTAGTGGCAAGACGGATTAAACCATACCCTTTCTTAAAGCTCGGTGCTTTTTTCGTGATTCTATCTAACAATAATTGCCCTGCCTTCACTAATTTCCATCTGTAAAATTCCTATTTATCCTTTAAAATTCTGTTCCAGAATCACCCTTTCTTTCATGCTTCTTTCAGATTATCCCAGATATAAACTACTATGTCTTAGCAGTATATACTTTCATTATGGTACATATTACACCAATTTATAGTTATTTGTTAGAAAAATTTGTTTTCCCTTCTAAGGCTGTGAGCTGCTTATGGGCAAAGATCATGTCTTATTAATCTTTGGGTCTTGAGAAACTACCAATGTGTCTGACAGATTATAGCTACTTATAAATATTTCTTAAGGAAATGAATGGATGGATTCTTTTAAGTGAAAGCAATACAAGTCCTATATAATTCATGGGATTGAGCCCTAGTAAAGGGGTCAATATCTGATGGGGTTCATCACTTATTCATTGCTCTTAGTTCTTTTCACCCTTTTGACATTTATGTAATCTTATAAACTCTAAGGTTGTAAGCATCTTATCCACATGAAGGAGTGACAGAAACTGACCACATTTGCCCTGTCCATGAGCCATGTGCCTTGTGACATTAGTGTCAGCACAGATGGGTGATTTCCCCCTTCACCTCCTCTATATGACTTTCGGCAGCTGTTACACTGAAATTCATGAAAAGAAGAAACAATTTCTGTTATTTCAGAAGCAAAACTGCTCTCTGTAAAAGCTCTGTCTTTTCCCTACTGAAGGTTGTGCTCTTCTCTCTTCCGAAGGCAATGAGAATGTAGTCAAGCATTGTATATCTCAAATCCCATTGATCAGAGTTGAATTGGAAACCAGAGAGCCCATAGCCATGCTCCCTGCCTGTTTGATTCATGGGCTTTTGTCCAAGAGTCCCTCTGATGAATCAGTGCAAGCTGTAAACTAGCAAACCCCCCTTTTTACTATGATGACTATGATCAATGGGTAATAAGTGAGTATTCTCAATTTTATCTAATTATGCTACTTCCCAGGAAACTCTAGGGGTAAAATGAGAAGTGTGCTATTTTTCTTTTATATTTATAATTATATTCTGTGCCTTCTATTATTTCACACCACTGAGTTTCACCTCCTTTTTCTCATAAGGTACACATTCTACTTAGAAGTGAGAATTAATACCTATTGTGATGGTTCTTTTGTGAGTTAATTAACCAAAAAAAATGATGAATAGACCAAAAGTTGACATCAATGTAGTTTGCATCTTTTCAAGTTCTATTTTATAAGATATGATTTTGCTTTAAAATATATGGTTCTAGATCAAATAAAGTGGTGCAAATTAGTTTTTTTCTTATTTCAAATAATTAATCTCTGAAACTAGTATAATTTGAATTTTGCTTTTCTATGAGTCAGATTTTGGAAATGAAAGCTCATTTCATGGAAAGTAAACTTAGCTCTTGTTTTTCTGCCCTCTCTCTTTCCTCTTTTTTTCCTCCTTTGTTAATTCAATAAATACTCACTGGCTATATCATTTGCTGATTGGATTTTGCTAGGCGTTGGGAAGAATCTTAAATTTGTGAAGTTACTGCTCTCAAAAACCTTACAGAGAGACAAACAAAAAGTCAACTAGGAAAAGAGTTGTCACAACAATGCCAGATGAATAGTACAAGCAGCAGGTGCTGAGAGTTCAGATGCCAGTCTTTACCTCACTGACATTTTCAGTCAGAGCTCTCTGGCCTGCCATCCTTTGTGATTTATTTTTAATAGTTCTTTTCATCTCGCTCCAGGATATAGACAGATTCAGGAACACATCACTTTTTCTATCCCTTTCTCTCTTACTGCCTCACCTCTACTTCTGAGCCCTTGAAATAAAATGTGGAAGCTATATCCAGACTATGTTGTGGATGTCAAGTTATTATCTACCTACTTCCTCTGGAGTAAAGGAGATAGGGTTTTGTGAATCAGAAAAGGGGCGTTTTTCTCCGGTTCTGTATATCAACTATACCTGCATATTTAAAATCTTATAAAAACAAAGTATTTGGCCATGTTCAGCAGCGAATTGTTACCAAATTGAGGAAGCCTCATTAATAGCTCTCCTTCTTTCCCGTTGTTATTCAGGCTAGACCCTGGTTGTGTTGTCTAACCTATTGTGAATGTGTGCACACTCTTCCCTTGACTCCATAAACCAGTGCTGTTCCATGTCCACCTCTCCCTTCTTGGCAATGGGTAAATAATCCTTCACTCATAGAAGCAACTAGTGAGGCTATTTGACCAATTTGGGGAACATCATTTTCACCACTAATTTTGTCTTCTACCCTCAGGTGAGTCCTTTTGAGCAGACTTCTGCTAGTAGTTTTGTTAAATGTATCCCCGGGGAATCAATCTCTCTCTTGTTCACATCTTTCTTTCCATTGCTGTGGCTATAATATGTAATTGTATCTTAATCGCTTTTATGCTCTTGTATTTCTACTACGGCACTGTAAGCACTTGGGGACAGGGACAGACACTGTGTTTTGATCGCTATAGTACACTCAGAGCAGAGCACACTTGCTGGAGTATGAAAGGCACTCAGTAAAGACTTGTTTTGTTTTTATTTATTTATTGTTAATGGACAAATAATAATTGTGTATATTTATGGGGTACTGTGTGATGTTTTGATCTAGGTGTACATTATAGAAAGATTCAGTCAAGCTAATTAATGTATCTGTCACCTCACCAACTTATTTTTTGTGATGAGAACATTATTTGTTGAGTGGATGCTCAGAATTGAGAGAAAGTCACTGCATGCTATGGCGGGTCAGAGGAAAGGCACCAAACCCAGGCAATCAGAGAGGGCTGGGGAAGATTTCAGAGGAAGATACACCTGAAGAAACTGAAGCTGAACAACTGAGACCTGAGCAGTGACTGCAAGTTAACTCAACTTTTAGGAAGAGGGCAATCCCATTTTTAAAAAGGCATGGAAAGTGCCCATCCCAAGACAGGCAAAAAAAAAATCCATGCAGCTATGCCTCCTGTTAACTATGCCTGAGAATCAAAACAAAAGTCAGATTGGTATACGTATGTGTGCACCCATATCTGAATATATGAGAGTAGAAACTTTAGTTTTTAAAAGTTTAATTAGATGTAATTAAAAATCAAATCCATCAACCTCTAAAACCCTTGCTATTTGGTCCAAAGCCCTCTATATGACTAAACATTTCCATTAACTTTCTCAGTATTGTCTTTTTTCCTCACACTAACTTTCAACTTTTTTGTATTTTTTTTTTATTTTCTGTTTTAACTGTTGAAATTTTGAAAGTGTTTGTAGAATAAGTCCACTGCAGACAACAGTGTGGTTAAGGAAAGAGATGTGAACTTAACCACCTTGCATGAAGTTATTACATATAGGAAAATCGTTGCAAGTTCTAAACCCTCAGCTTAGAAATGAATATTTAGAAAATTGCTTGTTTCTAAATTGAGGTTTGGGGTGTACAAGGGACACCTGTCAACAGAATGAGGTAGAAGGCATACTGGTCATGGAGTCCAAATGTCCACGCCCTTAATTCATCATCTGTTGAATGGGATACATAATAATCTGCTCTATAGTCTTCGTAGGTATTCCCAAAACTGAAAAAGAAACTGTATGCGAAATGAATCACCTAACAGATGGTAGATGGTTGTATTTAGTTGTAACACAAGATCATTTGCTATTGTAGTTATTTTTACGTTAGAAAGTAAAAATTTTATAACCTCTCCAACAACTACAACAACATTATATATGGAAAAATATGTACAGCAATTTAGGTTAGTAAAAGTAAAGCTGTACTTGTAAAACATACAGTTGTAAATAGGTTTTCTCTATGTTTGTGGCACAAATACAGCAAGTGTGTTTACATAGAAATGGCTGTTTGCCTCATTAGCATGAAGATAATACACATTGTAACCATTTTGTCTCATAGAATGATTGAAGATAGTGGGAAAAGAGGAAATACCATGGCAGAAAGAAGACAGCTGTTTGCAGAGATGAGTAAGTATGGAACTTTTAAGGAATATCCCATAGTCTCCATTGAATACTCATGGAAAGGCTAGAAATCACCTCTTCATCTTCATGGCATTTGTACTTTGCCTTAAAATGCTAAGCTCTTTGCATAAAATATACGTTTGGCCACTTTTGTCTCCTGCTGTATAGAAGTTAAATTAACCAGTGACACATCATAATTTATTACTAGACTGTATATTTTATATGAAAGAAAAAGTTTATGGCCCTATATATGTATATTCACACACACACACACACACACACACACACACATACAAGATACTTGGTAAATATGATACAGTGTTGACATTAATACAGTCCATGACACTTAAAAGTCTGTGTTAATCCCCCTGCACTATCCCAGTGGCTGGCATATTGTAAACACTAGGTAACATTTGTGAGATGAAACATTGAATATCTTCCCTGCAAAATGATATGGTATGTTCATATTGCAATGGGGAGTTAGGTGTGATTTCTGGACTAAACTATAAGGTGTCATTTGGACCTCATCTGTCCTACAACCCAGTTTTTTAAAAATACTAAGGAAAAGAAAAGATAAAAGGAGCTCAGAGGTGACCTGCTACACGAGGGAAACCAAACTAAGATTATATTTACTGACTCCAGTGGATAATCTATTAAATAAAGGCTATTGGTTGATGTGAGTGTGTGGTTGTTTAAGTAATCGATTAGTTAGTAGTGTCTCTCTTATAGACCATTTTTCTTATTCATAAAGAACTTGACATTGGTGGGAAAACACACATCTCAAATTAAATGTTATAAAGAAAAAAGTATGATTCTTATATTGCCTTTTTATCTCTCCTTCCTGCATAAGGAATGAGGATGAGCAGGAGTGAATGGTAAGCCTTTTTCCCTGAGAAGGCAGTAGACAAAATTAGGTTTCTACTAAAAATTGGAAGTGATTGGCAAGAATGAGGGTCAGAGCAGATAAAGGAAAGTCCCAGATAATAAGATTCATATTTTCCTTTATCATTTCCCAATAATCTAGCAGCACCAAGGCAGTATTAGAACTAACAAAGAGGAAAGAAAATTAAAATTGCTGTAGGGAATCTCAATTGTACTCCTTGCTTTTTCCACTTTTAGAGATGTGCCTAGACTGTTTGTGAGAGTTTCAGCCAAGACTTTCCAATTTCCTAGGCCACGTTGGGTACTGTATCTTCACTTGTGGCATGGTTGATTGCCTGGAATTCTAGCCACTTTTGTAGATACAAATCTAATGGTTCAAGGAGCCTAGTGACTGCCTGCCCATCTAAACAAAATCCAGAGCAGCACATGCATCCTCCCACACCACAGATTCTTGGGCTGAAAATGCAAGAGTCTATCATGGGCCAATGTCTTGTCAAACACACACACAAAAAAATATTAATATTTACCATGGAAAAGTAATAAATAAAAGGAAATTCTTGAACTTATCATTGTAACACTAAACACTATCAGCCAACATACTGTAAGATTTATAAAAGTGTGCTTATTTAATGACTTTGTAAATATAATACTTATCCGAGTTTAAGTATCCCAGTACTTTCTGCGCCTGATGCTGTGCCTGATACAGACAGATACATATGTTGCAAATGTCTATTAACTTAAGATTGCCCAACTCAAAGAAAGCTTGACGTAAGTTTTATGGCCATAGAAACAAAACAACTCCACATTTTTCTTCAAGTGAGAGAGACTTAGGTAAATCGTGCATTCATTTCCCAGATTATAACTTTATCTTTTCATAGAAACTTTACAGTGATGTCATGTGATTTTATTAAATGGTTTTATGGGTGCTCCTGATTAGTGATCAGATTAGATAAACAAGCCAAACAAATATGTATCTTTCTTACCTGGGTGTGCCAACTCAGATGTCCACAAAAATAGCTAAACGTGTCTAACCTTAATAATCCATTAATCTGAACAACATGTTTAGATCAGCACTGAGTAGGATTCTACTGGCAAAAACAATTGGCTGGTTTCAAAGGGAGGAATTGATTTTGATAGGTAGACTGTTATACAGAGAAGAAAGGTAAGCTCATTGAGAATGTGTTAAGTGGTTGCCAAATATATGGCTATCCCAGCCCTATCAGTAAGACTGAAAAGAAAGAAAAGGAAGCTATTATCAGAGAAGACTTGAAAAGTTAACTTCTTCCAGTAATAAGTGATGTCTAGACAGGTAGCAAACAAGGACTAGGAACTTGTAAATCTGGTCAGCTAAGTATTAGCTAGAAATAATTAAAAAAAAAAAAAACAGCAAAAGAAAGCACCAACAAGATTATTTGCTTTAGAAATTATAAATGTGAAAGAAAAATTACAATAGATGCAATTAAACAGGTAGGGATGACTTTATTCAAGAATATCGCAAGAGGAGAGAGAGATTGAACTCAACTCCTCTGGAAAAAAAAAGGCAGGAGTGATTTTAAGTGCTGGAGTGAGCTAGTGGAAAAGTACCTAAGGACTTCAGGTGAGAAGTTGGTCCATGTGATTAGGCCATCCATTTGCTAATTGTTGCAATTAAAAAATTGGGCTTCTGTCCTCCAGCAGTGACTGGGAGATTGGGTGATAAATTCCACTATGGTTGCATTTCAAAGGGCTGGCTCCTAGGTCCTTGAAAAAGAGATCCCTGGGTTGTAAAATTAGCAAGTGACTGGGAGATTTACATCTCAACAGAGAGGCAGAGAAAGAATTTTACTTTGTCTGTGGAAAGTTTCCTAAGCTTTCTTCTATGGAAATTTTTCTAAAGTAAGTGCTCTAAGAAAGGGTAGATCAGTGGCCTAGAGCTGAGAAGGAGCCTGTCTAAAGTTAGGCAAGGTGAGGGGAATGTTAAAGCCATCTTGGCCTTACAAATGCCAAAGAACAGAGAACAATTGATAAGGAGAACAATTGATAAGGAAGTTTGACAAATTCAAGTGATTGTAGCACTTAGGTGTTAACCATTTACTCTGAGCTCATTACCACAGCAGCAGAAGCTGGAAGAAACAGAAAGAAATGAAATTAAAGAAGCAGAAACAAATGAAATTAAAGAAGCATGGGCTCACAGATAATCAGAAAAAGACCAGCCTTATATAAAAAACTGGATGGCCACCTTCTTTGATTTAAGAAATTCTGGGCAAATTGCCCTTAACTGAAAATTCTCTTTGCTATAATGCCCTATCAGTTTATTTAATACCTTGGATTAAAGCTGAAAAACCTGTAGTTAAATGTAAATGCCATCCTCACCTTGGCCTTTTCAGCCATCAAATAAGTTTATCAGCTCAAATAAGTTTATCAGACTGAAAGCAAAAGAAATTGTGTGTTCTTGGAATCAAACTCTCCTTGTCTTCTGTTTTTCTACTCTCAGAGCACATTTAACTCTGCCTTGTGTGATAGTGAACATGACCATGCCACTCACTACTGTGAACTCCTTTTTAGGGACAGACCTTGGACATGTACCTTCAAATCCATTCACCTTTGAGGCTGAGTCAATGTTTGTTTAAAAGCACACTTTTTTTTTTTTTTTTTGTAAAAATGGCACAGGGTGGGTAGATTTTAATGGAAGGGAAGTGATTACAAAATACTCTTTGAGAACATGAAAGGCTGCTTAACCAGATAAAGAAGGTCTTTGGGAGAAAGCAGAGTGATGCCCCTGGCCTCTAAGCAGAGGAGAGACCTGACATTTAAGGGGAGCAAATAGAGCTACTCAGCAAACACTGCTGACTTGTTTGAAGTCCTTCTTCAGAGTGTTGGCTGTGGTTGGAATGGAAGGAACAATTGGAATGGAACCTAGGGCAGGCTTTTTTGAAATGTTCACTATGAGTTTTAAGAACACTGATTTCAAAAATCCAGAAAAATGACCACAAAAAAATGACAAATGGCCCACCCCCATGGGCCATGGCAGATACGGTGACTATTTTCACTGGTTTCTTCATTTCTCGTGCTCCTCCTTCTGTTTAAAATGTTAATATCATTGACTATCCTGGAAACTCTTATGTCACCACCCTAGCCTGGTCTCCTGCTTTCTCTGGCCACCCTACTTCTCTTTTTCTGTCTCTTAGTACCCTCCAGACACTAAAGTCATATTTACAAAAGTTTTATTTTTAACCATTTCTTTCCATATACAATTTTTCTTACTCCCAGAGCTTTACCTTTATTGCTATGGCTCTCAAGTGTTCAAGGAGCCCCCCAAAACCACCTTCCTTATTTTCATAAGCCAGTTTGTTGAGAATAGTCAGCATATAAACTCAACATCTCCTCCAGCCCTGCCCGCTTGTTGTCAAGGCTTCTAGGCATGAAGCAGCCAGAGGGGGGCTCATTATTAGCTCCACCAACAGTTCCCATCACAGAGAAGCCGATGTCCTTGCCAAGGCCACTGCCTCCCAGGTTTCCCAAAGCCACACAATCTTTGAACAACTACCAAACTGTCAGGCACTGTTCAGAAGTGTACAGGGAGTTCCTGTTCCCAGTTTTGTGCCTCATTTTGTCACCTAAAGCGTAGAATAGCCCTACTTGTGTACAGAGTCTCCTCTTGGAAAAATATTCCCAATCTTGGTCCAATCAAGCACACTACTACATTTTCTATGTTTATTGGTAATTCCTGGAATCTATTACGGCTCTAGTTAAGAACTCCATTTCCATATATCCTGCTGCCCACTGGATATCTCCATGTGGACATCCCACGGGGAACTCAAACACTTTAGCCCAAAACTGAACTCTGACTTCACCCGTCTACAAACCTGTTCCTCCCTGTTTGTACCTTAGCTCAGTGAAGGACACTCCATCCCATTCAGTTGCCTCAGGTAGATATCATTTTTTACTCCCAAACTCCTTTACCTCCCTCCAATCTCTCTCTCTCTTTTTCTCTTTCTCTCTTGCTTTCACACACACACACACACACACACACACACACACGCACACCGTCAATCAAGCACAGCAGAGATCAAACACAGGGTTCATAGGCTTCACTTTTATTCTGTAAATATTTCTTGAGTAATTTTTAAATGATATGAGACATTTAAGAATCTAAACAACTATGCTGAAGGTTTTAGAATGAACTATCAAAACATAGAAGGCATAAAACACAAGAATTATGTCAAAATGTGTAGAGTAAGCTAAAGTCAAAACTTAGGTAAGTCTGGTTGGTTGAATGGATTAATGAATTGATGAGAAAAAAGTAGAAGGAAGGAAATGGGGGGAGGGAAGGGAGGAAAGAGAATCCTGAAAAGAAGGGCTAAAGAAAGGAAACACAGGATTTGCAACTGATAAAAGAGTGTGAGCAATCATTCATATTTATTACTTTGTTCAAACTTTGACATGGGTATAAGAGGACTCAGGAGATGGTGCAAAAGCCCCAAGTTGCCTTAAATGAACTAGCTTTAAATGTTTTATGATGAAAAGTTCCAAATATATGCAGAAGTAGAAAAAATAGTGTGTATCTCTACCTTTAAGAACAAGGATTGCTCTCCTGACTTTATTTGCTTACTCATTTGTTTAAATTTCATCTTTTTAATAAAGGAATTAAGTTGGCAAATTTTACTTTTTACTAAGATTACCAGACTGCTAGATCAGGAAAATACCATCAAATAAAAATTAACCTTAATTTCAGCAAGATATTGACAAAGGCTCTTAGACTGTGCATGTGTTGGAGAAATGTGGACTGGGTTACCAGACAGGTAGATTAGTAGGCAGTGTCATGACCATGCCTAGAAAAACAGCTAATGTGTCAATCAACTTGACCGGTGTAGAGGAAGGCTGTATTTGTGGCCCTGTTCAGGTCCTTAGTTTTATAATCAATGACTTGGATGAAGACCTAGAAGACATGCAACTAATTCCAAAGTAAGCTTTGGGTTTATAAACTTTCAAGAGAAACCACACATGTGAAAGTGAATTAAGTTCATGGTTTGTTGGGGCAGAGACAAAGAAATTTATTTTAAACGAGGAAGATAAACAGAGCACAAAACAAACACAGCATATCTCAGCTCAGCTTCCTTTGGTGCCTTTACGGATGGATCCTGCAGCTACCACTTACCTTGTCTCTGCAAGGTAGTGTGCTGCCGTGTCTGCAAAGCTAAATTTTGTTGTGCATCACACCCCTTTTAATATTCAGGGCTTAAATCATCAGCCAAGAAGAACTTACATAAATAGGAAACATTTACAGACCTACAGACCCCTTCCTGATTCTAGAACAAAACACCAGATTAGTTAAGTCCACTTAGTAATAGGACAAGAGAGAGCAGTCAGTGCCCTCCTCTTCCAAGGAGGAACATCCCTGCATCCCTCTTAAATGCATCTTGTAGAGGTGCACCTTTGCCAAATCGCCCCCAGGACCTCTATCAGAGGGAGGTGCAGAGGTGCCAGGGTTACTGTTCTCAGAGGGTAAGGTCTTGCTTTAACTAAGAAACTTAACTCTGTGGTACATCATAGTCCTTTTATATCTGGAGCTTAAATCATTATTCTTGAAGAATTTACACAAATCATCTATTCCCATAATGTTTTCTTTTAAGGAATTATTTACAGATATTAAGACTCTCCTGCTGGTGAGCCAAACTCAGCATCAATAAAAGTACATTCTCATCCAGGGGACAAGGCGGATTTAGCATTCGGATATTTCTGATCACCTCTCTGTCTCTGGTTATCTGGCATCCCAGAGAGCTGATTTCCTACATGAGCCTCTCAGATTTACAGAGGCCATCAAACTGGGAAGGATTTTTGAAATGAAATTCCAGTGACAAAATAAGAATCTTAAAAGATATCAGAAAGGTTCAAAGCATGAGCTAAAAATTAAAAAAAACTTAACAGATAAATATGAAATCCTACCCTTAGCCCCCAAATAAGCATTTAAATAGAAAACAGAAAAGATCTGACTTATATAGAAGTACATGTGATTTTTGAGAACCAGTTTTTTAATTAACTGCAAACCTAATAAAAGCCAGCAGAATGATCCATCTATATAAAACAAGATCACATTAGTTAAATGTCTTTATCAAAGGTGGTAATAATTACTCTCTATATATTCTATACTGGTAAGGCTATAGCTGAGGCATTCGGGTTAATTTTGGACATCTCATTTTAAAGAGATATTAGCCAGTCATAGAACAGAGTGACTAGAATGTTTAAAGGTCCCAAGACCATGTTGGATGGTAATGAAAATAATAATAGCAACTGCCATGTATCAAAGCCCTATCAGGGGCTAGACTTCGTGGTAGACACTGTACCTGAAATGGCTGTGAAGTTGAACATCTTTTGCCTAAGAAAGTTAAGGAGAGACTACCACCCAGGCTAAACTTCGAAGTCCGTGATGACAGGGACTTTTGTACATAATTTTCAGATGATAATGAAGATGCTAAGAATAATAATGATAGCTGCTTCATAATATTTGAGAAATGAATTATCAAGTGGCAAGGAGAAAAGATTATGTCGTCCCAGAGGGGAAACTAGATCAAACAGGCTGAAGTTACAGGGAGGCAAATTAAAGCTCAAATGTAAAAAAAAGAAATTTCTATCACATATTGTTGCTCAGAAATAGTACCAGAAGCCTTTTAAGGAGGCCCATTTACAAGGAATCATTGTGTACCCAGTGCACAAATGAAGACTCTACATGTTATTCTCATTTTATACATGAGGAGGTTGAGATTCCAAATAAAAACTTGGAGAAGTTCGCAAAACTAGGAAATGACAAAATTAAAGTTGACTGACTTCGAAGTCCATTTATTTTCACTAAGTTACAATCTTCCCTATCGTTGGAAATCCTACGTGGCCATTGGCTAAATGTCCAACTCTTGAGGGCATTTCTACGGGAATTCCTGCATCAGTGAGGGTAGATCCCCACCTCTCTGATTCGTCACGTGCTCAGTATCAATGAGCCTGTTTGTCAAGTAATAAACCTTCTTAATGATGAATGTTAAATGATCTACCTCATAAAACCACAAAGTAATAGGACTACTGATAACATTTTAAGTGAATCTAAAGAGATCCCAGTTTGAGTTGAGGGCCTGCTAAACGTTCTCAGTGAGGAACACTTGCTAATTCATCCTGAGTTCCATTGGGAAAGCATGTCAGTGGCCTCCTAATATAATTGCTTCCAGGCAAGTTCATTTACTTGCTACTCTATTTTATTGTGAAGCATCACGTAGCACATTTTACAGGTGTGCCACTGGTAAAGCGAAAGTGCAATCCATGTCACAACATAGCTATGTGCCTTTATCTGTTATAAACCGTACGCCTGGGCTGAAAGAAAGGCAAGTATGTGGAAGCAGAGAAAAGCAGACATTTGTTGAAAGTCTAATATATTCTAGACACAGTCTAGAGATTAGCTCATTCAAAGAGGAGCAGGAGGAATACTAGGAACTCAGGTGTTAATGTAACAAGCAGCCCCGCCGTGGGGCATTGTGAAGAGACTGGCCCAAGCCAAGCAGAGACTCTGTGCTGGAGTCATGGGAACTATTGCTGGGTAGGAAGCTGGAAGGAGCCCGCAGTGGGGCTTGGATTCTGAGAGGGGCTTTCAGACCTAGTGTTGGGGGCATCAGGAGTGATTCTGGATTCCTGAGCGGGAGGGTGGAATAGGAGAGCATATGGGGAACGTGTTCCCTCTATGTTAGGGAGAACTAGAGGCCATAGTAAAAGGAAGAGTAGAGGTGGTCTTTAGAAAGGAGTCTTCTCCTCTGAGATTGACTGGAAGGATTGCAGGAAAGATATTAGTAATAATAATGAAGACACAGCACTTACTGTGCCAGTGTCCTAAGTGACTTAGGTATATTCACTCATTTATTTTTACAATAATTTATGAAATAAGTACCATTATTATCATCAACCCCATCTTCCAGATGAGAAAACTGAGGCCTCTAAATGCAATTAGCCTAAGATCACACAGAGAAGATGCCCAACTTGCAGTGTGTGATCACCTGACAGCCGTGTTTTAATGACCAATAACAGTGAATTTAAAAGAATTATCTGATGATAGTATATGATACAATCTAGCTGTCTCATTCTAGTTCCCAGCTTGAGCAGATTGTTCTCAGAAGTGGCAGACACAACAAGGATGAGATTATGTTCCTTGGTCCATAAATGTGGTTGACAACCTGATCTCCAATGTTGATGCCATGTGCTCTTTTCCCCTAGAACCTGAGGAATCTAGGAAAGACCTTTTCAAGTCTTAAGGTTATATTTTTATCCTAATAAAAATAAAAACAAAACTAGGTGTATGGGTTATATCAGCAGTGGGTTTATTTGTAAACGTTATAAATTCCTTTCCACACACATGGCATACCATATGTGTACTTTTTCCCCACCAGGGGCTCAAGATCTGGATCGCATCCGGCTCTCCACCTACAGAACAGCATGCAAGCTTAGGTTTGTTCAGAAGAAATGCAATTGTGAGTATGCCTGTTGTTTGCACTAATTACCATCATGAATCCTATAGTTTACGTTTAGTACCAAGTTTATTGAAACTAAGTTTTCTTACAAATTGATAAAAGTATGTTTATGCAATTCAAAGTGTACTAAGTTCATTAAAACTAGGTTTTCTCACAAACTGATAAAAATATGTTTATACATAAAAGGGATATAATGATACACACATGGTAGAGAGATTGCTAGTAAGTAATCCTGAAGTCTGAATTACACTTAACTATTGAAGTATTGAAATGGATGAGTCTCTAGTTGTATATGCATTATAATCTTGGCCTTCAAATGGTTTTAAATCCAGATGAATGTTTTTCTTCCTTTCTCTAACCTTGGTATTGTAAATGCAGTGCCATCAAAACGGTCTCCAAGAACTTTATGAAATATCAAACATTACATCCTCCTTATATTTGTATTTTCTTTGCAAGTAAAGGAAAATGTTTACAAGCTTCTGGAAAACATTGAAGTTTTTTTTTTCTGAAACTACAAAATTAGCCCTTTGTATGAGAGTATGAACGACATTTGCCTGCATCAGACAAGAGTAAGAGAAGAGACGATATTTAAAGAAACAAAAGAAGTTGCTTTAGCTTTTTTCCAAAGTTTAAATTTAAGCTACGAGCTACATCACGAATCACAATGGGGATTTTACATTCCTTGCTGGGTCAATGCTTTCATCATATTACCACATCCATTTTCTCTTGGAAAAAAAAAATATTGCTTCATAGTTCATGTGTAAGAACTTATTCTTTTTGAAAACTGACTGCTATAAAAATTAATGACTCTTTTACTTTTCTAATTAGTATTGGATGAATTTTTTAAAATAAAAACCATGATGTTCTCTTGAGTACATACACATAGTTCTTGAATAACTGGCGTGGGAATCAGGCTCTTGGGGAATGTAGCAACCTGGCATCTCCACGTGTACCCTCCTGGAGTCTTCAGCAGATGTTTGCCAGGCCCTGGGCAGGCCACCCCAGCCCCAGACTTCTGGGCTTGTAGCTAATTGTGACGATGAAGAAGGCAGTGTACAGTCTGCCTCACGTTGCTCATCTACAGCTTATTCTTCAGCCCCAACAACGAAAAATGGGACTGAAGTTTGGGGCAGGAGGGGAAGGGAGAAAAACATAGTTTGGTTGTCTTAGTCCATTTTCTACTGTTTATAACAGAATACCTGAAACTAGGTAACTTATAAAGAAAAGGGATTTATTAATATTTCTTACAATTATGGAAACTGAGAAGTCCACGGTTGAGGCTCTGCATCTGGTGAAGGCCTTCTTGCTGGTGAAGACTCTTTCTGCAGAGTTTCAGGGTGGCAAAAGGCATCACATGGGGAGAGGGCTGAGTGTGCTAGCTCAGGTCTCTCTTCCTCTTATAAAACCACCAGTCCCACTTCCATGATAACCCATCAGTCCATGAAGCCATGAATGCATTAATCCATTCATGAGGGCTTTGCCTCATAAAGGCTCCACCTCTCAACACTGCCACACTGGGGATCACATTTCAACATGACTTTTGGAGGAGACAGATATTCAAACCACAGCATTGGTCAAACAGCAAATATGTGTTTTGACTCCCCACAGAAAGCTAAACCAATCCAAAAAGAACAGTGAGAAAAGCACTACAGATGTTGGGGAGAATTTGTGGCTGTATTTGTAGTCCTGGGTATTAATGAGTCAATAAAAGCCTCTTCCAGTGTTGGTGTTAGGGAATGAGGAAAATTTCCCCCTTCCCCCATCACCCATATTAAAACAAAAAGAAGAATCTTCATGTTTTTAGCAATGAAAAGGCCTGGAATTCTCCCACATTCTTGTCATGTATTACCACTACAGTGGCCCTCAAAATTGGGGGGATGGAATAGGGTAAGGGTAAGAGTTCTGTCCCCTTTAAAGCTTTGCCAAGCAGAGCCTTCTTTAGGCTCCTTTCGTTTGAGCTACAGATTTCAAAAGAAGAAGAAGAAAGAAAAGTAAAGAAAAAAACACTACAAAATCGTAAGAAGGAACAAAAAAATAAGCAAAAAAAAAAAAGAAGATGAAGAAGAAGAAAGATTCTGTGATTTGGCAGCCCTGAAGCCAACATCAAAGTGCACACACTGTATTGTCCCTAACTCGGATGCACCAGCAACCCACGGGCTTTAGCCCATTCCTCCTGCTCTTGGAGAAAGGCCCTTTCTTATTCATGAGCATCTCCTTTTCCTCTTCCTGTTCTTCTTTGGCTCTCATTCTTATCCTCTATCCAGAATTGTCTCAGAATTTCTTTAAAAAGCAGTGGGTAAGAAGTAAGGATGATTATCCATCCCTGCGTGAAAACAGAACCTTTATACCTGTCCAGAGGACCCTCAGAGTGTCCGTTCATTTACCTCTAAACTTAGTGTATAGTGAGCTCCTGCTGTACGTTCAGCACTGTGCTGGGTATCAGGGATAGTGTGATGGTGAATAACATACAATCCCTGCCTTCAAGTTGCTCAAAATCTAATTGGGCAGATGGACTTTTGAACAGCTTTATTAAAACGTGTAGAAGGGTAATGATAGGAATAGGTACATGGTGCGTACCTGTGGAGCCCCGGGGAGGCAGTGCCCTGACCTGGGGGCCGGAGGACTCTCCTGGAGGAAAAGACATCTGGGTAGGCCTCAAAGAATTAGTAGACATTAAGCAAATAAGTGCTATTTGCTTTACAATGTACCTTACAAAATTCACTCATATTAGGGTGAGAAAAGATACTACATTTTATATAAAATGGATGTAGTTAAAGCTCACGGTAGAAAAACAAGCATATTTTGAATGCTCTGCTAAATTAAGTTTCTTTTTAAAATTGTTTCTACCTTGATCAGAGCATTAAATGCAAGTACTATATGTGTTTGCTGAGTTTTCCTTTCTACCAATAAGTATAACAGTTGTGATGTACAGAAGTACTTGTAAAATGCTTGCACAGTGGATCTTGGCTTATTGGAATGAAAGTCGAAGCCTTCCTGTTAGGAAGTTAACCAACCAGAAGCAGTGGTGTTTGTGTGACACAACCCGAGTCAGCATTAAATATGCATCCCTGTATTAGAGGAAGGTAATTTTAGTCTGCAATAAAACCTCACCACAATAAATTATGGTACCTTATAATGGAGTTTTACTCTTCAATAAAAGACATTTTTTAAATCCAGGTAATGCATTTGTAAGTGCATTGATTTATTGGAAAGTTTCTTAGTACATCCTAGTACATTTGGGGCTGCTATAACAAAAAATACACTAAACCAGGTGGCTTGTAAACAACATTTATTTCTCATAGTTCTGGAAGCTGGAAAGTCCAACATCAAGGTGCTGGCAGATTCGGTGCCTGGTGAGGGCTTGCTTTCTGGTTCATAGACAGCAGCTTCTCGCTGTGTCCTCGCACGGTGGAAGGAGCAGGGCAGCTCTCTGGGGCCTCTTTTATAAGGGCATGAATCCCAATCATGAGGGCTCTGCCCTTATGACCTAATCACCTCCTAAAAGCCCCCCTCCTAAAGCCGTTACAGTGGGGGATTAGATTTCAATACATGAATTTGAGGAGGACACCAGCATTCAAACTATAGCAGAAACTCATTATAGCATTTACTTCACAGGAATCAATGGATCAGAACAGTTTGTTCATTTTTAGGCCTAGACCTAATTTATAGGCAAAATGTATTTTGTATATTTTGTTAATAATATAAACTAATAATGTAAACTAAGTTTAAAAACTACTTAATGGAGTGGGAGAAAACATAAAAACTGGCACTTGTAAAGTCATCACCTAGAAAAAATAAATATTGTCCAGATACAGCATGGAGTGTATAGGTTTTTAGGAGATTTCTTTTTTATCTAAATTCAAAGATTATAAATGTTAGTTCATTCCCCATTGTTCATTCCCCCCAGCCCCTGCCTACCATGTTTACAGTTTCCAATATAGAGCACTGGTTCCTGTCACTGACATTCGTGTTCATTCTCTTTGATTCGATTCCTGGCCAATGCTGAGAATAACCAATTCCCAGAGTTCTGGAAGGATCCAAAACAGGAGGCCAGAAAACTGTGGCCCATAGACTAAATGAGGTCCAGCACCTATTTTTGTATAGAGCATGAACTAAGAATAGTTTTTACAGATGAATATTTGTAATCGATTTGATGGGGAATGCTAACTTGTAACCTCAATTAAGCAAAATGTATACTCCAAAAAAGAATCACATTGTTCTCATTGGTAGGCCAGCACTTTTAAGTGTACTCAATTATTGTATATTAATTTCATCAGGAAGAATGTTGTGGGAATTATTTTTCTCCCTTGTTATATACGTGCTGATAAAATATCCTTGATTATGTCTCTCGGTCCAGAAAAAAACATTTACCGATCCCTGCTATAACATGAGAGTTGTAGGAAGTCCCTTTTGTTTTTTTCAGATAAAAGAGTCTCCATTCCTTCAACTTTTCTCATTTTTCATCTATGTTCCAAATCACTTCTTCCCCTTATCATTCATCTTTGTACCCTCTCACACTCTTCTTCCCTGTGGCATAACCAGCATAGTCCCCAGTAGAGTAAAAGAATGAATGTTTCTAAAAATTAGACAAAAATTGGACACCAAGTTGGTTATTTTACATTCTAGAAGGAATGGAACAGAGTAGAAAACACAAATAATATTCCAGTTACTCCTATCTAATCAACAGCCTTCTCTTTAGCTTCTAGACTTTTGTTAACTTTCCACAAAAATTAATACCCTATAAGCTATTTATAAGCATGTATGAAATGGCAATATCTCAGCCTTCATTTTAGACAAATAACTGTTTTCTACTGGAACAGTATTTCCTTGGTCAGGATTGATATGGTTAATGATTCAGATACCCTGTAATGTCAGCAGATCTTCTTTCAGAATTACTTTGGAGTCAGTGAAATGCAGCCTTAAGTTCATGAACAACAAAAGGCAACAAGAGAGATAAATCAGAAATATCTAATCCCTGCTGTCTAATAGTAGGAACAAAACTAAGGAGACAAGGGAATACTCAATCCCACACCCACAGCTAACATTGCACCATCTTTTAGTCCTGTTGGTTACAGCCTGAATTTTCTTTCTATCAATTATATAAGCTAAAATTTAATTAAAATTTTATTTAAAAGGAAAAGAGGAGAAAAGGTCTATAATTATATGTGGGCTATCAGAGTTTCTCAAAATATTCTTTCTCTAGTAAATGAAACATTTTTAAAAAGTACTCTTCATCCAGATATAATTTAACTTAGAACACACATTTTTTTTCTGTGTTAATGTCTTTAAGCTTCTTTCAAGATTTCTTGTGAACCAAAGAATGCAGTTACCTATTTACCTAAATGTTTCTCCATCACTGCAAAATTAATCCAAGTGAGAGCCACATAACTAGTAAGTCCTGAATAAATACTCTGTGAATGAATGGATATGTTCCACTAAATTCATTTTTCACCAGCCAGGTGAACAGAAAAACACTAGTTCTTATGCAGCAGAATTAGCCTTGGGATATGTTTTTAGTAGTAAATGCTAATATGCCGCTCATTTTTATTCAATCTAGTGTACGAGTATATTCTTCCTCTCTGCCTCATTTTTACATATAAGGAGTTCTGGCTGCCTGTATCAGTTTTCTAATGTTGGATAACAAATTACCACAAAGTTAGCAGCTTAAAACAGCACATATTTATTATCTCACAGTTTTTGTAGGTCAGAAATCCAACACAGCATGGCTAGATTCTCAGCTCAGCATTACAATGGACTGAAATCAAAGTGCTAGTTGGGTCTGTGGTTTTCATCCAGGGCTCTGGGTCCTCTTCCAAGTGCCCTTGTTGTTGGAAGAATTCATCCTCTTGTGGTTGTAGGTTTGAGGTTCCCGCTTTCTTGCGGGCTGTCAGCTGGAGACGACTTTCAGTTCCTACTGCCGCCTTTATTCCTTGCCACAGCCTCTGTAGGCTGTTCAGAGCATAGATGTTTGCTGCTGCTTCAGCCCAACGAGAGTGTGTCTCTCTCACTTCCCCTTCTGCGACCAGCTGGGGGAAAATCTTTGCTTGTAAGGAACTTGCATGTTTATATTAGGCCCATACAGATGATCACCATATTTTAAGGTCAACTAATTTGAGATCCTAATTTCATATGCAGAATCCTTCATAGCAGTAGCTGGTTCATGTTTGAATAACTGGGAGGAGGGATTTGACACCATGGACCAGGACTTGGTGATGGGGTCAGAGGGGACTTAGGTTTCTGCCTACCACACTACACAAGAACACAGACTTTTCTATTTCTCAGGTAATGGTGTAAAAATCTTGCATATAAAAATAAAACTTAAAGTAAAAAACTCAAGCAAGAGAAATAGAACCAAATATATATATATATATATATGTGTGTGTGTGTGTGTGTGTGTGTGTGTGTTTAAAAGGGAAAGATTAAAGAACTGTCCCTAGTCAAGGAGTCAGAAGGAAGGGCAGGAACATTCACAGGGAATTAAGTGGCAGATGACTAACCCTTGGAGCACAATTATCTTTGTTTGTAATGTTGCAAATGTTTTTGATACATACTTTTATTCCTGATGTTGAATCATTCTAGACACTTGTTCAGAATAAAGAAAAGTGCATTGTGCCAGAATACAATGTTCCCAAAAATTCCCTGTGGGAGAGTTGGTGACAGCAGCAGAACATAAACAAACCTATTAAAGATGCCTGTGTAAGATGACAGTGGAAAAGCTGCTCCTTTCTGGGCACCCTGGACCTAGGGCAAAATTGTCTCCCCTTGATCAGAGCAAACCTCTGACAAAGAAAAGCCATGATTTTAAAGTCGTGATGATATGATATGGTTTTAATTAAAGCTGCTTCTTCGCTTTGTTTTTATTTTTAAGATCTTAGAGGGTTTTATCTTGTTGTTAGTATTTTTTTTTGTTTTAGAGAATCCTGGAAGCTTTGTCCTTTCAAGCTGCTACTACACAACCTGTGAACTAAGTCAACACCTACAGTCTTGTTTCTGGGACTTGTTTCTAGACATAACATACGATTTCCTTCCCTTTCTTCTGCTTCTGCATTATATCTGGAAGCTGTGCCAACTAAGTGCTTTTGCTTTCATAGTTTGGGGAAAAAATATCATCTTTAGATGCCCCTGTCGTTTGGGAAAGAGTGATGCATACTGAAGAATGCCTTGCAAGCCTCCCTAAACCTATCTAACAGGTGCCAATGCAAGATTCAGTGACCTTCCCCTAGTGGCTTGCCAAGCACTCTTCCTGGGAGACTGCCTGACTGGCCCTGAGCCAGTTGGCAGAATGATGAAGGGATACCCAGAAAGTATTATCCCACAGCCTGGCTCCTGGTATCTCAGGGCTCCAGCACACATTGAGAGAAAACAAAGAACATTTAGGAAGACAGGGATAAGAGAAGAGCCTCTCCCACACAACCACACCTGTGCTTCCACAGGAAAGTCATTCCTGATCTCCCCCTGGTTCACTCTTCATGGAGGGTTTGTTAACATTTGTTGTTATTAGCAATCACTCATTTATTCATATTTATTCATTCCACAAATAGGAACTGAGCATATACTGCATGCCAAGCATTATTATTCTAGACCATTGAATAACAAATCCTATTTCTCCATGACTGTTGTTATAAAATAAAAGCTATATTCTAATGGGAAAATATTTTAAAAGAATAATTCAGCAAATATTTATGGAGAACCTCCATGTGCCAGGTGCTCGATAGAGCAGTGAACAAAACAGAAAAAAATACCTGCCTTCCTGGAGTTTGCGTTCTAGCAAATAACCCAATAACTTCAGATAGAAGCAAATGCTCTGAGGAAAACAAGTCAGGACACTCGGACTTGTGTTTTATCTCTATTTACATCCTCAACAGTGTCTATCACACAGCATGCATTCAATCCATATTCATGTGCAGATGGGTTCCTAAGGTGTCTATTGACTCTATGCAAGACATCTTACTGAGTACCTTGAGGGACATGGAGATGAGTAAAACTTGGAACTTCACCTCAAAGAGCTTGTAGATGATCAAGAGAAACCTGATATGCACAGAGCATATTATTTCCATTCTAGAGGTAGCTTTTTGATAACTTATCAAGTTTTTGCTTTGGCCTAAACCCACTTTTTACTTAATTTTTTTTTCTCTCACTCTGATTTCCCAGCCCCTTTCCAAATTCTTTGCTTGGCATGGTCTGTGGAATTTACTTGTGCAACTCCAAAATCTTCAGTAGTAGCAAGAAAGCTAAAAGCTTGGAATGTCCACTGAAGGTTTCTTCCATTCTTCCCTTTTTAAAGTCTCCTCCCCCAAAATAACAACAGTGCATCTGCAGGAAAGTTAGATGTCTGTCAATCAGATTATGTGGGTTCTTAGCATTATCATTTGCATTTAAAGGAGAAATGAAAATTTATCTGAGCAGCATAAAAAGAAAAATGCAGTAGGAGGTTTTCCCATTAATATAGGTTATCCTAGATAGTAATATTCCTTAGTATGCAAATTTAGTAATAGAATAACCTCAAGTTTAGAAACTAATGAATGTGTTCTATTTATTATAATGCTTCTGATTTTGTGACTATCAAATACTAGATATACTCTAAAACTTTGCTGTATACACTGATATCTAGCCTTTCAGTTTCCTAAGCCAACTGTTACTTTCTGAAGGAAAAAATAAAGTTACTTATAATTATGATGGCTAAAAAAAAATCACGTATGTCTATAGCATATTGAAATAAATTGTCCGTAGCTATTTTTATCCATTGATGGTGCTGGGCTAGAGCTTCTGCTTTATCTCCTTGTCTATCAGAAATTATAAAGTTCTGTTTGTTCCAGTGAGACAAGCATAGCACAAGAGATGTTAAGTGGCTTCCCTTGAATAAACACCAGATAAAATCATATAATTAAAGAGACCAACTTCTAACTTGCCAATATTAGCCAAGTGTCATGCTAAACAAAGTCACTGTTTACAATGTCTGTCAAGCCTTGTCACCAAAAAACACTAGAATACTGAGACAAGCTATGGACCAGTAAGCCTGCTGCAAAACTGATAATAATGACAAAAGTGCTACAACTTACCTTCTCAGAAAAATAATAAACTTTTTCCAATGTAATCAAGCATGATGCATTTTATTTCTCAATTTAAACAATGTTAAATAAGACAATGCTATTATATTGCAGAGAAGGATAAGGATTGAGAAAAATTTATATAACTAAACAGAATTAGAATCTGTGTCAAACATGATCATAATCATCATGTTCTTCTCATTTATTGTTCTAGGAGTTTTCAACCAGGAATAGACAGGGACTTGATAGAATCAGTTCTTAGTCTGTATGTCCCCAGAAAGGAGACCCCCGGACAAGGCTTGCGTGGAAACAGCTCCATGGGATAGTGAACCCAGAGGAGAACTGGCACCAGGAAGGAAGGACAGCTGATAGTGCAGAAACTTCTAAGCAACTTTGTAAAGTGCACCCCAGAACCGTCCTCTCAGGGGATGAAAGGAGGAGGTTCTGATTCAGCTGCTTTGTCATGCATTGGTCAAGGGTGGTCTACAGGAGTTGCCCGTGTGCTTCTGGGTTGCACGTGTGTGAGTGCTAGGTAGGTTCCAGGTGTTCATGATGAGACATCAGAGTATGCAGCAACAGCTCAAGGCCATCCACTGTCTGGTTGCAGCTACCTCAACCTGGTTAAAGTCTGTGTGATACCAGTCACTAGTGCAGGGGCTGGAGAAAGACGTATGTCCAAGAAGACTTGGAAAGGGACACAGATGGGTCTGAAATATCACCCGCTGCATACTTTGACTTTCAATATTCAAGGTTCCTCATCGCTATTTTCTATTGACTTTTTTAAATTTTATTTTTCATTGACAAATAATAGTAGTATATATTTATTGGGTACAATGTGATGTGATACAGGTATACATAGTGGAATTATTAAAACAAGGTGATTAACATGTACTTCACCTCATATACTTATCATTTCTTTGTGGCAGGAACATTTGAAATCTAGTCTTTTAGCAATTTAGAAATGTATAATACATTAACTATAGTAACCATGACATTTTAACAGAAGATACATTCCTTATATTCTTTATTCTATGTTGATTTATGGGAGACCTCACTCAGGATACCTGTAAATAACATGTACTGCTGATTAACCACCTAGACATGTCTTCATCCCAAATGCTAGCCCCATTGCCCAAGCAATTTTCTATGCACTACAGGAAGAGTGCAGAAAAAGTAACACTTCACAGCTGGTTGCTGCTTACTCACTCTTTTCAATGCCCAGGTGTACTTTGTCTTTTTGTGGTTATGTTGGCCAGATGGGCACATGATGCAGGGTCAGTGAGATCAAAAGCTACAAAGGAAAAGCAGAAGACAGTTCCTCATGGCTGCCAGCCCTGCAGATGCTCCTGCTTTTGGAATGTGGTCTCTGGCGTCTAGGATTCTGGTCATAGCTCAAGTCACTACATGAGAAATAAGAAAAGTACTGTAGGAAACCATGCTTAATAAGCCTCCTGGAGCTTTCTTAGAATACTGAGGTAAAAGCAAAGCTTCTAGGGGTTATGTGTAGTGCCTGGCATGCCGTAGGTGCTTTACTCTATCCCAGTTACCTAGCATTATTGAGCACCCAGTTTGAACAAGGTATTGTGCAAAGAGCTATGAAGAATACCAAGCTGAACAAGACTTAGCCTGTGTCCTCAAGATGCTATCATTTAGTGCTGTGGTTCTTAAACTTACTCTCCATGTAGCTTTTAGAGAAATTGATCAAAGCCATGGACCCTTTCCCCAAAAAAACATATATGAACCTAAACAGAAAATTTAGCTCATAATATCTATCAGGGACTCTTTTTTCCCCTAAAGTCCAATTATGGGCTATTCTAAAAAATGCAGGAAGAACTTGTCCATCAATAACTGTGGGAAGTGCAGAGTGTCACAGATGGTCTAATGGAGATATGAAAGGCTCTGGAAGCAACAAAAGGGGGAGAGTAATCCTAGCTGAGAACATCAGAATGGGCTTGATAGGGGACATGGCGTGTGTGGTCCACTTTGAGGGATCATGATTGTAGGGTATGCTTGATGGAGGGAGCTGGCTGGGTAAAGACACATAGAAGAAGGCCAAGGGCATAGGCTGGAATTGTAAGAAGTCCAGTGTGGCTGGTGTATAGGACTCATAGGAGAAGCTGGAGAACAGTGAGAAACGAAACTACAGATTCGTAGACTGAAGTCCAAACATTGGTTTTCATGCTTAGCATGTTGGGTTTTACTCAATAGGCAGTGGAGAATGGCATGACCAGAGCTGAGCCTTATAATATTTCTTAGGGTAGATAGAAAGGGACAGAAACTGGAAATGAGTAGAAGGCTTGCTTCCAAGTAGAAGGCAGTAAAAGCCTAAATTAGGGCACTAGAAGGTAGGGAGTGGAAAGACCACATTAAAGAAATCAATACAAAGTTATCCAGTGAAGTGTAAAAGTCCTATATAAAATGACCACCCACGGTGGATATAAGATATGAGATCCTCTTGCTTCTAAAGTTATTAAGTATATTCTGAACAAAGTTAAACACTGACAATGAGAAATTAGTTATCGTTCAGATCTTTCTTTTCATTTACCTTCTCGTTATTTTTACAATCTTTGGTATAATACTTGGAAAATAATAGGCTTAATAAATGATTGTTCAATTGCATTTAGTTAATTTTAATTTACAGTATGACAGCTATTGGGCCAACAATTATTATACCTCATTTTGAATAATGATGCTGGTCTACAAACCCAATTTAAAGAACACTGAATACTTTTTCCTAATAGGCAATGGATGTACTGCCAGGGTCTTTGAAGATTGGCATGATAATTCAGTTTGATTTTACACCAAAAATATGTTGTAGAGCTATTCTTGAAGCTTTATTACATCTTAACCAGGAAATTAAAATAAAACTAAAATGTTATCTTTGAAAGGTATGATGCTTCTCTCCAAAGATCCTTACCAAAGAGAAATACCTTAGCGATAAAAGCAGAGTTTTGGAGCAAGGAAGATGTTGAGATTGGAGACTTCAAAAAATTCAGTGAGCTACTCAGGTGTTGTTTGGGTTCACATTTTATAAAGGTGAGCTCATGCTCACTAATGGAAAACAAATCTGAAAATTTTGCTTTTGCTAACATTTTCTTTGTGATTTCAGTGTTTGGTTAATATGAGAGATGGCTAATATCTTCAATGTAATCACATCAAAATACATTTGTTGACCCTGGCAAAGCATACCATTTAATTGAGTTCTTCCTCTCTAACAGATTTTTAAACACTATTTTGTCATGATAAGAGACCTGAATAAGGGCATAGAAATAAATTATTTATTTGAAAAACTCTTAACAACTGGCTAATTGGCACCTTGCTTTCTTGACTACAATATTCCCAGGATTCTTGTAATATCTTTTAAATAAGTTCCTCTGAATCAAATGAGCATTGATTTCCTGTTCTTCTTGTCTCTTATCAAGAAGAACATCCTTTAAGTCATGCCCCATAGCAGTGATTCTCAAACTTCATTGTCTATCAAAATTACCTAAGGAGCTGCTTACACCTAGGGATGCCCTGGCCACACCCAAGGCCTATGGAATCAGACACCATAGTTTGAGACCCACTCATAACTCTAAAGAACAGCCCAGTTTTTTCAACACCACACTTGTTGGTTCTAGATGGGGATCTGAATTAGTTCACATAGCAGTCTGAAAATGAAACCAAGCCTTAAACTTTATAAGATGCAAATTCTTAATAAAATGTAAACATTTAGAAAATAAAAATAGAGAGTTTGCTCACTGGAAAATTAGAACAGTGTTATATAATGGGCAATAGACAAGATTACTTTGTTGTGGACCCTGCTTTTTCTATCAGGTCAATACAAAATCTGAACACACATCTTCCTTCGCTGCTCTGTACCATTGGTCTCTGGATCCACCTCTTCCCGGAGTACCCTTCCCTTCTCATCTCCATCTGTGCACTTCCTGCTGGGTTTTAGGAATCAACTTGAGCCTTACTCCCTCCTCCAAACCTTTCCAAAGTCACCAGCCTATAATAGCATCCCTGCATTTTGAGCTACTGTAGCACTTTTTTAAAAAATCTGCACCATGGATGTGAACTTGTGATGACATAGTATCTTGTGCTGATCTTCAGTTAGGTCATCTGAGTGTGTCTCTCCCCAAGGGAATTACAATCTCTTTTATGGTCAAGTGCTCATATTTCATGAAATCACCACTAACATCAACCATAATGCATTCTAGATCCTTAAACATTACTAGTTGGATTTAATTTCCTTTGAAACTATTATGGGATCTAGCTTCTTGCAGCATTTCTCCGCTCTGTATGTATAAGCATATGGCAGTCTTTCTCCATATGGTATAGCCTGTGTGTGCGATAGTATGGTAAGTAGTAATACACTGAAGTATTCATTTTTTTTTCCTAATGAGCTAAGGCTTTCTGAATCTCAGGATAGGTATTTGACCTGAAATTGAACTAAAATAGTAATCACTTTGACACAAACTCTCATAGATTTATAATGTCATTTCACCCATTAAGAGGAAAACAAACCTGAATTATAGAAGAAAGCTTGTATGAAGGGACAAATATAACTGACAGAGGGTAGAGAAAAGAATTAAAATAATGTTTTGTGGGGAAAAAAGTTTTATATTCTACCTGAAGAGGACAGTAAATTTTAATGCCTTTCCTAGTCTCAAAAATAAGAATGATGCCTAAAATTTATGTAGTGCTTTACATCTTACTGTTTTCCCATGTAAATTTTCATTGTCCTCAGAACACCTGTAAGATAAGAAAGGTGAATATTATTATTCATATTGTACAAACAAAGAAACATCCGAATCCAAGGCTTAGTCCATTTTTTCTCTATAAGAGAAAATAGATACATTTATCCACAAATATCAAATCGTTACACTGTGTGCCTTGAATATATCATTTTTATCTGTCAATTAAATATTTTAAAATAAAGAAGAGGGAAATAGATTATTGTTGCATGATCAATGCATTGATTTGCTTAATATCTCTATCCCACCATATATAAGTTCTGCGTGGTCAGAGACATGCCTGTCTTGTACACTCTAATTCTAGAACCCAGGACAGTGCTGCCACACAGTAAGGGCTGAATAAATTCTTATTGTATGAAAGAAGTTACAAGAGTCTGAGATGGAAGGCAGTGAGCAGCTTAGGGTAATAAGTCTGATAAGGAACTCAGAGTCATTCCTAACACTCACAAGGGGCTACATTCCCCTCCCCACCTCCTCACATCCCACCCCTGCGAGACCTGACCTACATATGAAACTCCTTAAAAGCATTTTTACTTAAAGTCTGCTTGGCATTTAGAATACTGAATGAAATTTCCATTTGAGAGTTGTTGCAGGAAAAAGACAATGCTTCTATGTGAGTTCATCTTTTAGTTCTAAGGACATGAGAACTTCATTGGATAACTAAAAGAATGAATCTCCATAATTAACTTTTCTACAAGCCAAAAAACATATTTTAAGAATCTGCTATGTGAAGGACAACAATTTGGCACTTCAAACCCAGCATGTCAACCAATCAGAAATATTCCCTGAACTTGGATGTCATACTCTAAAGAGTGTGGTTACAATAGAAAATTTATGCTGCGACTATTGCACTGAAGGTCAGGAAATTTACATCTGGGGAGGGGAGAACTGGATGAATTTTCAGGAAAAACAACCTATCTTCGTTGCTATGGAGATTTGATGGGTAAATTAACTACAGAACTCTCCCTGCGTTTACCTGCTTGTTTCAGGGAGGGGAAAACAAGTCATAACAAAACCTCAAACACCGGTCACTTTAAGCATGGGAGGCAAGGTGGGGGTTGAGAGGCCGTGTGCATGGGTGCACATGCAAACACACACACACTGTCCACATGCAAGAGGATACATATATTCCCAATGGCATATCAACAGATTATATTCAATTCCCAGCCAAACTGCAATTCCCTTTTCTCCTAAATAGGAAAGCACATCATAATGCAATGAGTGACCTTCTTGTAGATGTACGTACACCTCACACCTGTCTAAAATCATGTGTATTACATAATTATATAAATCATTCTTGAACTGCATAAATTAATTTGTAGTAATCAGCTTCTTGCCACACACCCCACAACCTATATACCAAGCTAGGTTTGTCTTGATGCCAAAAGACTGCAAACTGCTGACTTCAAGCAGTGCTTCTTGTGTTAATACTTTCGTGAATACAAACTGCCTGGAGATGCTAAAGTGCAGATTCTGAATCTCTGGGTCTGGGGTGGGCACTGAGATACTGTGTTTCTAAAAAGCTTGTGCTTTGCTACTCCAAGTGGGATGCTGGACCAGCAGTAGCAGGGTCACCAGGAGCCATTTTACAACGTTGAAGGTGTTTCCAGTGTGCAGTCAAGGTTGAGAATCGCTAGTCCAAAATGACTAAAGGCAAGTCACTATAAGATGATTGTCTACTGACCTTGTGTAGCTGCTAGCCCTTTGAGACCTTCTAAAAGCTTATAGATCAGTGGCTGTCAGAATCACCTGGAAAGTTTTGTCAAAACTCTTTTCCATTCTCTTAAATTTTGGAATCTTCTTCCCTCAGCCTTCTGAGTAGCTAGGACTACAGGTGTGCACCACAACACCCAACTAACTTTTTTTAAATTTTATTGTAGAGACATCTGGTTGGTCTCAAACTACTGGCCTCAAGCAATCCTCCCACCTCTGCCTCCCAAAGTGCTGGGATTATAGGCCTGAACCACCATGCCTGGCTGTGTTTGAGGATTTTGAGATCTCCAAGTACTTTAGGAAAAGGACATCATGCTTAGATTCAGTGACCTGGACCTTGTATCTGGGGTCCAGGAAAGGCTGGCCCTGGACTAAATCATGAAATAGATTAAATCCTGAAGTTGTTTTTTTGATATTCCTATCCTTTCTGTACCCTCTCTCCCATATTTTACCCTACTTATATGATTCTACTATTTCTAATAAATTTATGACATCAGTAATTTCTATCTAGGTATAACTGAGTTTGTCATTTTATCACTTTCCCCAGGGATACTTGGATTTAAGTCATATCTAATTATGAACTAAGGACTCCTTCTCCTATTAGAATAGTGTAAGCATCAGCAAATAGATAAGAAACATCTCTTGAGATCAACAAACTCTTCTCTGTCCACCTGCAACTCTTCCCCACACCACACTGACAGCCCTTTCTTACCTGAGATTGCCTGGATTTATGGAAAACTATTGAAGATTCAACTATTTCCATTTATTGATGAAAAACAATCTCTTAGGTATTAATAATTAACACCTGAAGTTGACACCAGTATCATTACTTTTAAGATTCTATGAAATACTAAGTACTACTTCAAGAATACATTTTGTTCATTCTTGATATGGTTAATTTTAACTAAGTAATTTCAATACACAAACTGTCTTGCCTAGTATATTATTAATAATATAAAATGTATGCAGTTGCATAGATGAGGGAACCTCACTTCGTATCCTCTGTGCTTAGTAGCAGGTTCTCTATGGTGGACAGTTGAAGCTTGATAGCTATTTAGTAAAATATGCACAGTGCCATCTAGTGATTCTTAATCATTATTGCACAACCTAAATGTCCTCATTTTTTTTTTTTTTTTTATTTTATTTCATCTTGTTATGGGGGATACAGAATTTCAGGTTACATACGTTGCTCCTGTTCCGCCTTTCCCCCCAAGCCAGAGCTCCAGACGTGTCTGTTCCCCAGGTCGTGCGCATTGCACCCATCATGTAGGTATATATCCCTCCCTTCCCCACCCCCCTTCCCGAGTCAGCACCTTCAAGTGTTACCACTCCCCAAACGGTGCACAATGCACTCATTGTGTAGGCATACCCCCATCCCCTCCCCCGCCCCCCACCTCAGTCTGACATCCAATTGGTGTTGTTCCCAGATGTGTATTTAGGTGATGATCAGGGGAACCAATTTTCTGGTGAGTACATGTGATGCTTGTTTTTCCATTCTTGGGATACTTCACTTAATATAATGGGTTCCAATTCTCTCCAGGAGAACCATAGAGATGTCGTATCTTCATCATTCCTTATAGCTGAGTAATATTCCATGGTATACATATACCACAGCTTACTAATCCAATCATGTATTGATGGGCATTTGGGTTGCTTCCACATCTTTGCTATTGTGAATTGTGCTGCTATAAACATTCAGGTACATGTGTCTTTGTTAAAGAATGACCTTTTTTCCTTTGGGTATATGCCCAGTAATGGGATTGCTGGGTCAAATGGCAGGTCTACTTGAATCTGTTTAAGATACCTCCATAATGCTTTCCACAGGCTAAATGTCCTCATTTTTTAAAATGACTTACTAGCACAACAGTAAGCAACGTGTTTATACAACTGTCAGACTTTTAAAACAGACTTCTTAATAACTTCCTTGCTGAATCTCAACTTAGCATTTCTCACTGTTTCTATTTAAATAAGCAAAAGGCTTATGATACTTGTTTCTCAATAATAATAATTAATATATGTTGAATGCTTATTATGCACTAGGCACTATGTGAAGTGCTTTATGTGGGTTATCTCATTTGACCCCTAAAATAACTCATGATGGAGGAATTATTATTGTCCTCATTTTACAGATGAGGAAACTGAAACTTAAGGAAGTGAAGTGACTTGCCCACAATGCTAGGGGTAGCCAATAGCAGAACCCAACACTGCCCAAGATCGTACACCCTTCTGCGCTGAGATTACACCTCCCAAAGCAGTTACCAATGAAATTAAGTTTCCAAGGAACCTTTATGAAAAAGAGCCTTCCTCACGGGATTTCTAATTTATCCAATATAGTAAAATCAATTTAAACTCCACTAACTCAGAATTTATGACAACTAAACTGACTAAGTATCTGCTTTTGTGGCTGGAATATGGTCTGTACTTCTTTTATATCACACATGTAATATTAATATGATCAAAATTATGGGTTGATTAATTTATGGAATTTGGGAGACTCAGCTAAACCTTAGTTTTAGACTCATAGATCTTATAAATTAATAATAAATAGCATAGCATGGCTTTAGGTCAGAGGGTGTTTAATTATTTTAACACAAATAGCCATCATTTGTTGAGCACCTATTATGTGCCAGGCCCCACGATCAGCACTTGTAAATATCTTTCCTCTTTTAACCTCACTACAATTCTTCTCTGGATGGCATCACTTTCCTCGTTTATTTAAAAAAAAAAAGGAATAATAAAATTTATAGAAGTGAAATAACTTGCCCAGTTTTACAGTAATTAGTGGAGCAAGGAATGAAACCTCAGTTTTTATAACTTCAAAATCTGAATCCTTTCCATTGTGCCACCCCTGGAAAATAAATAGACCAT
Source organism: Eulemur rufifrons (assembly GCF_041146395.1). Taxonomy (NCBI): domain Eukaryota; kingdom Metazoa; phylum Chordata; class Mammalia; order Primates; family Lemuridae; genus Eulemur; species Eulemur rufifrons. The sequence goes on along the minus strand of NC_090987.1, from coordinate 31,237,760 downwards.
ATGCATGATTACAGTTTTTTTCTGCATAATTCCGCCCCCCCTGTGCAAAAATACCGCCGTCTCTTACTTGCACTAAAACAATAGGCTCCAGCTACTTCCCACTACATATCTGTCCATCTTCATTCCTTTCTTCCCTTGAAGTCAGAAATGATATTTTTAAGCTGCATTTCTGATCTTGTCACTCTCCCACCTAAAACCCGTGTCTTTACATTCCGCATAAAGAGCAAAATCCTTATCATGGCTACATTGCTCCTCCAGCCTTATCTTGTATCCCTGGCCCTATGGTGACCACATCATAATCCCATTTTGCACCCAGCGCCCTGTGTGTCACCATATGTCATCACTTCTGATTACCTGTTTCTGTGTGATTATATGGGTCACATCTGTGTCCCCACCAGAATGTTAGCTCCCCAAGGCAGGAACCACATCTGCATTCTTTGCCATTGAGTCCCTGGCCCTACCATGGTATCTTGCATGTAATTATGAAAACCAGCTTTCTTTAAATAATGGACATGGTGAGCATTGCAGAGGGGACGGGCTTGGGTGAGGCAAAGACATAAAATGTAACCAAAATGTTTGTACCCTCCATAATATCTTGAAATAAAAAGAAAAAAATTGTTTATAATTACCTATTCTCACAGCCAGCATTAGTATTTTCTTTTTTCTTATAGTGAGACTTTGAATGTGTGGAGACACAAATATGGGCATATTTATTTTTAATAACTTTCATATTATTTCTAGATGTTTTATTTCCCCGTGATAATAAACAAGTATTTTTCCCACTTGACATGCCCTATTCCAAGTGTTTTCCAGGCATTATCTCATTTAATCCTCACAGTAACCATCTGAGGGTAGATGCTTTCTTTAGTCTCATTTTTCTAAGATGAAGGCTCAGGAGAAGTTAAGTAACATGACTGACAGTATACCTAGGATTCAAACCAATATTCGTATGGTTCTTCACAGCTATGCCCTATTGCTTCTTTAGAAATCAAATGCATCCTTAGAAAACCCTATTTCACTGTTTTGTCATTTCTTTGTCATGCACTCATTTAGTCAAAAGACATTTATTAAGCTCCTGTGATGTGTAAGGCACTGTGATGGATGCTAGGGGTGTGAATAGTTATCCCGACAGACATGGTCTCTTCCTGTGACACGTACAATACAGAGTGGGAAGCGGGAAACAGACAAGCAGCTGGTCCACACAAGAGCGCCCATGACATGCTGTGATAGGGAAGAGCAACATTCTAAGGTGGCACATAGGAGGGGTACAAAGCTTAGAGATGGGGGATCCACAAAGACATCCTGGAGCAAGTAGAGTTGACAGTAAGTTGTGATGGATAAGATGTAGATGAGAAGTAAGCAGGGGCCAGATCGAAAAAAGAGAGAAAGAAACTTTGCAAGCCATGTTTGGATTTCAAATGAATGGGAAGTTATTAAAGGACTTTAAACAGCATGAAAGTGACATGTCAAATTTACAGTTCAGAAAGAATTGGACTGGGGAAAGAATGAAGCAGTCAACCAATGAGAGACAATGTTGATAGCATTGGATGATGGAATTTGGTGCTGGCAGTAAGTGTCCATGAAAATGGCAGGATTAAGGTGATATTTAGAAGATATAGAGTCCATAAGACTTGGTCATTGATAACACCTGGGAATGAAATCCAGATTCCAGCTGGAATAGGAGACAGGAGAGGTGGTGCCATTCAGCAGGGGAGAGAACCCCAGAGCAGGCACGTTTGGAGTGGAGAGATGAGTGTAGGCTGTGCACACTGAGGCCCAAGTGCCTGAGGAATGTTTACGTGGGCATGCTGGGCACTCCCATGGTCACTCCCATGAGCCTGTATGAGCCCACTCCTGGGAATTCTGAGAGGAACCCCATGTTCTACAAAGGCTCACCGGGAGAGACCTAAGCACCCAGATTCCCTCCCTCTGCCAGCAGCTATTTCTCTTGGCTTGTAGCCATCACCCTCCTAAGTTCAAGTTCACAGTCCATGCTCCTCACATGACCCATAGCCAGGAATCAGGTGAGAATAGTCACAGAGACCAGGCAGGATGATAGGTCTGATGTCATCATCACTGTTCTCTTTGCATCTTGCACCCAGACGGATCCCAAGAACTAGATCCAGAGGATTCGCAGATCAAATCTATAAGAATAATTAGAGGAATCCCAGTTCTCCCCCTCAATAATTTCAATAAACACATAAATTTTTCTCATATATGCTATTTCTCTGGGAGTGCCTTCTTTGCTAAACTGAAAAATTGAATAAATAATGCTAAGAAATACAAATAACTTCCTTGTGGATTAATATTTTTGATACACAGAGAAGGTTGCAAATTTGAAATCACTTAAATCTGAATTTTTCAAAATCTAATACATATTTAATTATTTTAGTTGCTAAGTGATTTGTATTCATCTGCTCCAAATAAGAGATATACTGATATTTTTTATGACATGACTCACATTATTCATTTGTTCTATATAATGCATTGTATACTGTGTGCCAGGCACCACCAGTCTTTACTCTGTTGATCCATGCAGCAACATAAATGAACCTCAAAATAGTTACACAAAGTAAAAGAATCCAATTTTTTTTTTAAAAAAAAGAGTGCACACTAGATAATTCCAGTTATTCAGAATTCTAGAAAATTGTGACAGAAAGCAGGTTATTGATTTCTTGGGACGGGGAGGAACACAAGAAAATTTTGAAGGTGATGGACATGGTCATTTGTGTTGGTCGTGGTAATGGTTTCTGTGCTGTCATTATAAGACCTCAGGGCAAACAGGAGAGAAAGTAGAAACAGATTTCTTGACTATTCTAGTGAAAGTAACCATGATTTAAATCAGCTAGTCACTAACGTAACCAACAAACTGCTTGTTCTTGACCAGATTAGTTAAGTCATCTGTGACTTAGTTCTGCTGCTGTGTTGTATAATAACTTTTCCTATTTCCCTGGTCTTCCTGGCTGCCTTAGCTTTCCTTTTTTTCTTATTGTAAATTGCATAATACTTAAAAACATAAAAATAAATGAAAACATTTTAAATACTCAAATGCAATTTTGATATCCTTTCAAACACCAGAATTTAAGTGTCTTCTCTTCTTTTGGAGGGGGCAGTGTGTACAGCTGGGAAATGCTTTTAAACCAGGTAGACTTGGATTTGAATACCAGTTTTGCCATTGACTGGCCTTGAACCTTTACATTTGTCAGTTAACTTCCCTGATCCTCAGATTTTTTTTTTTACATGTAACATGGTAATAACAGCCATATTTCAAGGGCCATTGTGAAGATTAGAAACAATCTATAGTGGATAATCTATCTACTGTGGTGTTGAGGAAGTCATTTGCTTGCTATTATATATTGCACACCACGTCTATGTTGCACAGTCTATATGTTGCACAATCTGTATATTGCATAGTTTATGTTTATTTATTTATGTCAACCCCATGACAGCTGACAGCAGGTGAGAAGCCCAGAAAAATCAGGGCAGATGGACAGGTAAAGTAATGTATTTGCCTTCCATACATTTGGGGCTGACATGTTCACTCTGATTTAATTGTAGTGCACCTGGTGGACATTTGGAATGTCATAGAAGCATTGCGGGAGAACGCCCTGAACAATCTGGACCCAAACATAGAACTCAACGTGGCCCGCTTGGAGGCTGTGCTCTCCACCATTTTTTACCAGCTCAACAAACGGATGCCAACCACTCACCAAATCCACGTGGAGCAGTCCATCAGCCTCCTCCTGAACTTCCTGCTTGCAGCCTTCGATCCGTAAGCACTCTCTGAATGTCTGTTCCCCTCTACATGTTTGCTTTCCACTTCCTCTCCTACTTCTTGGTCTTTTTCCCAAGTAATTTTCTAGAATAACTCTCTTTTTTCTTTATCAGATGCTCATGGCAATAAAGTCTCCATGTGTGTAATATAAATTTTAACTCCTGTGGAAAAGACTAGAGAGGAAAACGGTGCCATAGGAATTTGAGGACAATTGTATTTTACGTGTTGACCTTTATTTAACTCATCTCATGCTTCCTAGAAGCTATGGATGCTCGAGTGTGTTGCCTGTGGAGCAATTTAATGAAGTGTGAAGTAAGAGGATTTTTTTTAACTAGCTTCTCTGCAAATTATTTAAAACAGTGTTTTTGAGATGCCCTAACAAGGCCCTCGAGCAAACAGGGAAGAAATTGGAAAGGGTTTCTTGACCAGCCTAGTCAAAGTAACCATGACTCGCGTTAAACGGACTGGTCAGTGATGTACCACCATAAAACAAAGGGATGCCGTCCACAGCCCCAGCTGAAACTCAGCCTCACCATTGCATAATTTCCCCTCATAGAATCAGAGAATTTCAGAGCTGGCTGAGATCTTAACTACAGTTCGTCCAAATCTCTCATTTTACAGCTGAAGGAACTGAAGCACAAAGAGATTGTTCTTTGTCCGCAGTCTCTCAGCATGTTAGTGGCAGAGTGGGGACTTAGGTGTTCAGCTAAATTTTCTTTTCCGAGGCATATGTGGCAGCCTCGTGAAATGTAAAAACTCCCCGAATTACATTAGCAGCCTAAAATTTCAAAAGGGCCTTGCCCGTAGCCTCTAGTCTGGACATAGAATCACCCCCTCCACATTCACCACTCGTTTTGAATATTAAAAAGGAAAATTGCTAACCTAACCTTTTGGCAATCACATTTTAAGATGCTCAGAAGATTTTGCTTAGACTCATTGTCTGGCCAGTGCCTGGGAGTATTTACCCAGCAGTAGAAATTTTCCACTCCGGCTAATGGTATTAATTGTATGCAACTCACAAAAGTCACCAGCTGTCACTTTGCAACCTAGAGTGTTAACAGAACTGTTCCTACTCAGTTTTACCGGTGTACATTATTGTCTCCAGTGTTTATGTCTTGAGAAATTCTCAAGCTGAAATAAACAATTTTCAAATGGACGGTCGAGGTTGGTACACTCCTTGCTCCAACTGTGCAGACTTTACAAGTAGACATACCACGCTGGCCTAATTGCTATGGCAACCAGGTGGTGGGGCAGGTAAGGAAGACTGTGTTTCCACAGCACAAGCAGCAGAATGGAACCAGGCCATGGAGTTTCTGTAACAGCATTTCTATCCTGGCCCCTTAACAAGCTTTCAGACTGGCCACTAAAGACTTCAGGGGACTTATTTGTTAGAAGTGTTAATGGGAAATGTAAAAAGAGAAATATAATTTCCCACTAAATCCTGGAATATTGCCAGAGGATTCATAAGGAATCAAAGCTAAAGAATAATTCACACCCATTCCATAAATACAGAAACAGGACCAGATTAATAATAAGGAAAGGGGTGTTTTCTGAGATATATGGGACTCACACTAATAGGCTTAGATTTTTCACTTTTGTTTAGAAATATTAATTAGATCATTTCTAAGTATAGAGCTATAAATGTTCTCTAAGTAGCTATTGAAAACATAGCTGAATCATTTAAAGACTGATGAATGCTAAGTTTAAGGACCATCCCAAGGTAAGGAGACATTCACACAAATGTTCAGAAGAAATGTTTATTTGGTGCCTATTCTTCTTACAGATAGGAAGTCCCCTGATGTATGCTTTCAATAATCTCATTGTAATAGATTTATAAACACATCCACATAGAGAAATTTCATTGCAGAGATTTATAAACACATCCACATAGAGATCCCAGTCTGCAGCTACTTATGCTTTCAGCATAGCAGTGAGAATACGCAGTCCTAATGACACTCAAATTTTCCATCTGATGGCATGGAATTTGGGGTGTGAAATGTAAGCAATCAGAAAATACAAGTAACTGGAAAATGTAACTTAAAAGTGAATGTAAGTGGAGGAACTTACAAATAAAACGAATGTTCAAGTCTGTTTCTTATAATAGTAAACTTCTATTTATCCAAATGAGATCTACTATGGAAATCTGATGTCACTTCCTACCACCTGTCCACAATAGAGCCCAAGTGTTTAAGAGTAGCTTCTGTATTTTGGCAGATAAGAATGAATCTGATACTGGTAAAACAAAGATGTGCTGTTGCTGTTATAGAATCACTGAATCGTTTAGGGGATTTTCTCCCATTGCTGTATTTTAAATGGATGTATTTAAAAAAGAACAAAATCCAAAATAAAAATTACAGATGTCATAAGAATTTGGACACTAAAGATGTGATATTAAAAAAAAAGAAAAGATACTCAAAAATCTTCAGGTGTTGAAAAAGAAGACAGTACAGCAATTTAAACTCACAAAGAATAAGAAATTGCATTCAAAGGAACTTGGTCATTTTTCAGGTGGTGTCTTAAAATTCACCAGACCCAGCCAGTTGGACTCTGCCCAGAAAATGGTAACCTGAAATGAAGATTAAAGCCCAGTTTACTTGGTTGTATCCCTGGGAACCAGACTCATCTTCCCACAACAGTGGTTCCCCCAAAATAGCACTCCCTTCTATCCAAAACAAATATATATCTGGGTCTCAGTTTCGTGGTTACAAGGTTTCCCTGTTCTTTGGCCACGTCAGCCTCTTAGAAGATATGGTACACGGTGACATATGTAGGATGATTTGTATAATATTAGGGGGTGGCAGTGGACCCCAATGGCCTATGCTCATGCTTGCCATTCTGTCACTGAAGAGACAATCCCTTGAATCTAGAAGACTTTTGTTCTTCCTGACTTTCCTTCTAAAAATGGCTGTATTCCTGGGAGGGGGTCACCCAGTGAGGGATTACCAACCAACTTCTAAGCAGACCTTTCCATGGCCAGAAGCTGTCTTTTCTAGGGTCTCTAGGGAAGCAGATGGGTGTGCCTGGGAAGGATGGAAAAAGAGGTCTCAGAAGATGGGAGCAGGGGCTGAGATTGGAAAAGATACATTAGGAAGTAGCCAGAGCTTGAGCCAGTCTCTTCCTCTTGTCTCTTTCCTCCTGTTCTCCCCAGGAACTGGCCTACCACCTTCCCTTCTTTGCTGCCAGGTACCTCCCATCTGAGGCTCTCTCCTTCAGAATCCACTAACAACCTGGCAACAGCTTTTTCTTTCACCTTGTGTTCCTATACCACTGGGGGGAAAAAACTCATTGAAGTGTTCTAAGGACCTACTATTGTTATTATTTTTTAGAAAATAGAAAATAACTTGAAAGAAAAACATCATTGCAGAAAGTTACAGGATGAAAATAATTCTTAAAAGTCTATCATGGCAGCCTTTGGGAGAGGTGCGCTCACAAACTCTGATACTCTGTGGAGCCCTTTGCCTCTTGTAGCCAAGTTGACTGCCATCCCCAGGTCTCACCGTTCCTTGTGCATGATTCTCTGTTCTCTTATAGTGCCTGTCTGGCTGTTTATGTGACTGCCTCCCTCCAGTTACTTTAGGGTGGGACCATGCGTAGTATGGTCTTTGTATGCGTAGTACCTGAGACCAACACCAGAATGAATCAATAAGCGAAAATCAAAGGTCGATCTTTCTTAGCTCTTGTCATACTAATTTCTTTTCATTCTTTTTCTACTCTCCACTGTGTTACCAAGACTAGCGAGTCCCAGTCACCTAGATTCAGACCCTCTATTTTTACTTCCGCTCCACAGAGAAAAAGCCAAGTGTTCATGGTTACGAATGTGAGTGATGCTATTTTTACAAAAGACTTCAATGTACTTCTCTTACTTGCATCTTTCTTCCCTGGGAAACACTAACAACTTTAGTCTTGACTTAATCTCATTTCAATTCAGTAGTATCTTTCTTTTTTTTTTTTTTTTTTTTTTGAGACAGAGTCTCACTCTGTTGCCCAGGCTAGAGTGAGTGCCGTGGCGTCAGCCTAGCTCACAGCAACCTCAAACTCCTGAGCTCAAGCGATCCTCCTGTCTCAGCCTCCCGAGTAGCTGGGACTACAGGCATGCGCCACCATGCCCGGCTAATTTTTTCTATATATATATTTAGCTGTCTGTATAATTTCTTTCTATTTTTAGTAGAGATGGGGTCTCACGCTTGCTCAGGCTGGTCTCGAACTCCTGAGCTCAAACGATCCGCCCACCTCGGCCTCCCAGAGTGCTAGGATTACAGGCGTGAGCCACCGCGCCCGGCCGTCAATTCAGTAGTATCTTTCTTCTTAGGACAGTTCTCATAAAGTAGGTTCTATGACTGTGGCCTACTTTTAGCCAATATCTTTTCCATATATATTCAGTCACTCAAAAATCATAATAGGACAATTATAAGTATTAAAAATAAGAGCAATTTTTCTGTTTTGTGGGTCCTAAGCTGTAGTCTTAATGCCATTCCCTAGTGATATATAATATGTCTCTGATAATATAATAATCATAATAATAACTAACGCATATTCAGCATTTACTGTGTCCCAACAATCTTACTGATTTGGCATCATATTGTTATAATTTTCCATGTTAAGGCGATGATAAAGCTGTGACATAAGGGAGTTAAACATTCTGCAGGTCATGCAACTTCATACTAGATGAGGTGAATTGGGAAAAAATCTTTTTGTTTCAGGAATCGAATCAGTTTAATTTCAGCTCTGTTCTTACTTTCTATTTCATTTTCTTAGATGAGAATTAATGTACTTTTTTCTCCCAGACTTATCCTGCTTATTACAGGATAAGGAATTATGCTCCCATGACTAGGCTTTCCAGTTTGCGATATTTAGACATATTTGAAAGAGTGTGTATGAAAGAAATATTTGGACTTAAGTTTTACATTGTAGCATTAGAGTCTATTCTATGACAGCTACCAAGAGCTACAACTCCGTCATATAACAGTCTTATGTAGAGAATACAAAGTCCTGGTATTTTCCCCTTTATTAGACATAGCACACCTTGTTGAGCCATTTGAACAACCATTCCCACTGCTGAGGCCCCAACGCTGCAAAAGGCACCACAGAACTATTTCAAATGTGTGGATACAAAATGCTATTGAAACTCTGCCAAATCCTTCTGCCTTTTGAATTTTAAAAACGATTCTGATATTTAATGCAAGATGTACTACCAAGTACACAGCCATTTCTCTGTGAGCCAGCAAAATGTATTGTTCCTGTTTGAGACTATGTAGATATGTACGAGCAAAGGAAAGAGAGAAAAGTTATATAAAACCAAATGTTCCTCTCTTTTCTTTTAATATCTATATGGCCAAAACTAGATATTCAAAACAGTGTTTACTTGGCGTGGTGACTTTTTTCTGAGCATATCTTTAATTCAAGATGTCCATAGAACATTCTCCTCTAGTAACTCAAATTTTGTTCTGGCAAAAAACACTTCGTTCAAGATTCCTACATGCTGCTAAAATGGAACCACTTCCCAAAGAATTTTCACAATTGTAGACAAATTGAATATCCTTAATGTCATTCATCTTTTGTCTGACTTACACTTTGGATGAGTGGCAGATGGAAATTCAACAGGGTAGAGGAGACATCGGAGCAGTAATGGCCCCTTTCATTCTAGAGAAACCCCTGGCAAACTCTTCTGGCCCACGAATATGTGTTCTTTTCCCAGATGTTTTGCTAACATTGTAGGAGCCCAAAGAGATGCTGAACCCAAAGAGATAAGAGGTTTCTGTCTGTTCACAGGTTAACTCCACTGTCCCCAAAACAAGAGTAATGTATGTGATCACTTCTAAATTCAGGGCTTCACACAACTGCACAATCTAATAGTAAGGGCCATAAAATCAATCATTATAATTTTACTCAAACACCTTATATTTCTCAGTATAAAGCTTAAGTAGTAAACCAGAAAGTTTCTTTTCACTTATGCATTCATTAATTTAACTAACAAATGTTAAGAGCATGCTATGTGCTAGGTGCTGTGACAGGCTGGGGATAAATGATAAGATAAAGGGAGATGAGATGCCCTTTGTAAAAATGTGTTGTATTAAAATTAACTTTCTCTGCCCCTTTCTCTCGAATATTATGAACAAATGGAGGGTGGGAGCCACATCGTATTCATCTGTGTATACCCAGCCTCTAGGACAATGCCAATAAATATTTATTGAGTGACTAAATGAGTGATACATACGAGCAAAATAATTTTCAGATAAAAATTATGACAGAGGCTTGTTGTGGACGCAGAGGGAAGGAAGCAATTCTCTCAGTTAATTAAGCCATCAAAAATGTGTGAGAAAGAGCAGTTAAAATGCTGTACCTCTGCTCATCAAAAATGCTCACCAAATGCTTTTTGTAAAACATGTTAGTAAAAGAAGAGCTTCTGATTTTAGTACTCTTACACAGAGAAATAATTTCTCCTGCCTGTTCAAGAAAGCATCCGTCAGAATTCAAATCTCACTTTTGAGGACTTGCAATTTATCATGGGATTTTGTAACCTCAAACAGGAAAATCTCTTGACAATTAGGCGAAAATTTCCATTCTGTTCTGAGCTGAGCCTAGCACCCCTGACCTATCAGTACCTATTTGTTGTTTTTTCTTCTCATCAAAGGCAAATTTTCCCTTCCCTGAAACTTTTCCCTACAAATAATGTCTTTTTAGTTTAAAGAAATCAGTTTGTCTCTTTATAAGTTTATAGAAAACCCAGCCCAGACTAAAGCAGTTACTCACTTTTTATTATGACAAGTCAAACTTTGAAGTAATCCGTGTTTGTAAGACAGGCACTCAATAGATCACCATATATATTTAAACCAAAGGGCTAGTGCTTTCCTCTTTCCATTTTTAATCAGTTGCCCCTTAGGAAAATTTGAAAATTCTAAGAGTGAGAAAAAATATAAAGGAAATAAGAGAGTTAAACATTAATTTATGAAGCTATTTCAGTTTGTACCTTTGATAATTTACATTATGTTAACCTGTTTCTCAATTACCTTGTTACGTCTTAATTAAATACCAGTATACAATTTAATTGGGTATTTTGGGATGTCAAGCCAAAACGAGAAAGTTTATATAGGCAAAAATTCCAGTATAATTGGCTTAGAAACTAATATATTCCATTATGCCAAAATACAGGAGCGGAAAACATCAGTAAAGTATGCATTATGCATTGTGTTCACTCTCTGCATTAAAGGGGAAAACATTACAATAAGTAAAATGTTATTATTTTATTTTTAAAATAAAATTATTCTTTCAATTAAAAAATGCACCTATAGTAAATTTTTAAGCTTTTACTGTGTCTTTTACACTACTAAAGAATTAACTGCACTAGCAGCTTTAATTCACAAAGAAAGGCTTATGTGGTCATGTCATTCATTACAGACTCCTAAGGTCTGCCTGTTCCACCCCTAAAAGTCCGTGGTTCTAACATATGCGCACTGTGATGCATCCAGTCTCTCAAACCCCTCTGGATTTGTTACATCTTTTTGAGGTGGGAATCAGAACTGCACATGAAATTGAAGGTGTGCAGACATAGCTTTTCAAAAAAGCAAGGAAAGAGTGTAGACTTTTTCGATACTCCTCCTGGTGCTGCGCCATTCCCAGGCTGTTTGACCTGCAGCATTAGGGACATTCTGTGGTTTTGATCCTCAGCACACATTAGCAGGTCAGCTTCCTGAGTTGTGGATGACAGGCAACGTTCCATAGGTGCCGTTTTTCTACCTTACTCCCAGAGGCATCGCCATGGACTTACTCACTTTGGAACAATATGCTGCTTTCCTGCTAATTTGCACAAGACCTGGGAGCTTCCTGTTATCCACCCCCATGAGCTTGTCTTTCCACTTTTCTAGACACTTAAGAGATTTCGCTGACTGTTTGTAAATCAAACTGATTGCAACTGATGACGATTCCTGATGACCATAGCTCTTACATTTCTCCATTTGGGGTGTACCAACTTCTCCCTACTCCTTGCTTCCTGAGTCAATGGCAGTTCTTTTTTCATAACAAAATAGAGACCCTGGTCACAAGGTGACTTTGTGTAAGCAATGGCTTGTAGTATAGAACCTGGTTGAAGGCCTTTTAAAAAATATCTTTCTCTTTTCCCTTCTTCATCCTGTTTTATGTACTGAAAATGTTCTTTTAAAAAGATCCATTTGTATTCACCATCTAGGGGATGAACACGCTTGAAGCTCTGATTTGGGGGGCAGGGGCAACGGCAGTATACATAACCTAAACTTTTGTACCCCCATAATGTGCTGAAATAAAAAAAAATAAATAAAATAAAATAAAATTTAATAAAACAAAAAAAAGAAAAAAAAAAGAAAAGATCCATTTGTATTTAAGTCTTTGGTGCCTCCATTCTCTGTTGTAGAGTCAGTCATCTCTGCTTACTCCTTTGAACTCCTTAAAGATTTATCCAATGCCTAGAGTGAGCGAGGTCTGAACTCATCCAGTCTTTGTGTGCTTACGATGACCTAAATCCCTGCATACCCCCAAGTCCTTCTTCGTGACAAGGGTCACATTTGCAGTCTGGCACAGTAGCTTGCATAACAATAGATTCCAGTGGACTAATTTCACCCTTGAGTTCCTGTAAAACTCATTCTTCTGCCCTCTACTTGGTGATTTATCTAGATATATTGTGTCAATTTGGCAGAATAGCTTTGATATAACCAATGTTGGACTTAATATCATCAATCTTCCATTTCCAGGAACAATACAGACTGGCGATCTCCCTATGATCTTCTTCATTAAAACCTAAGGTCTAAAAATTCACCTGTGAGCTCTCATTTCATCCTTTGGAGGATGCTCCATTCCAAAGTCAGCTGTGGTCAATTCTCTCCTTTGAGTTAAATTATTCTCTCTAACTCATTGAAAGGAACTTGTATTACTCTTGAAGCCTCATAATGCTTGCCTTTTGAAGACTGTATTATTGCTAGATTAGTCCTAATATTCCATACCTTGTGGACTTTTCTGTTTTCATTACTTGAACCATGTTTAGGAAAAGAAGCCAGTTACTTCCTGAAGTCAGATGTTTGATACTTCTAGTTATCTATATAATTGAGAATGCAGGGAAAAGGAATAATTTTGAATAAGGTGGTTTTCCCAAAATCATCGAATTTATGTTACTGCTACCTGCTCTGAAATTAGTGAACAACTTACAGAGTGACCATTACAAATTCTGGGGCTACCTATAATAATGACTAATACCAATTCCTTAATATAAGAAATTTATGGATCACTAACTCCGTGTGAAACAAAGTGCTCAGCACTAGGAATTCAACTGATTCAGAAGGGATCATCTCTGCCCAAATTCAATCACATTGCAGACATGTAAATAAACAAATCGAGGTCACTCAGTGTGTCAGGTACCACATAATAGGTAAAAGTGAAGGGAAGAGTGATTGCCTGGATATGAACATCCAAGAGAAAAGCTGTTTTCAGAGCAGGGTAAATGATGATACTGAGCAACGTGTTGGCAAATGAGTGTGTAGGAAGACTATGGTGGGAAGGGCAGGGGCCAGAAGGCATTGAACAGTGTGACTGGCGTGCAGTACAACAACAGAAATGGTAGCGGATGAGACTAGAGGAGATCACTACATACACCATGAGAAAAAGTTAGAACCTCATCCTGTGGGCAAAAGGAGGTAAGGGGGTTTTAAACAATGAAATAATACGGTCAAATTTGTATATGAGTGTGTAAGCAGAGAGGTCATTTTAGAGCTTATTATAGTGTTAAAGCAAGAGCTGATGAAAGCAACAGTGGGAATGGAAAGATGGGAATTAATTCAACATACACTGAAGAGGTTATGTTTGCATCCCTTAAACATTAATTCAAAGCAGTAGTGAATTTAGGAAGAGCAGGAAACTCAGGGTGACCCCCGATCCAGGATTCATTTTTGAATAACTAGGTATATGGTGGTTCTGATAACCAGAAGAGGGAATATAGGAGGAAGAGTAGGTTAGTATTAGGGTTAATCGGAGTATTATGGAAGAGCTCTGTAAAAATAATGAGTTCTATTTTGCACATACTTGGTTTGGCATGAGGTATGCAAGTGGATATTTCCAATAAATGAATGCATAAGTCTGGTGCTCAGGCTTTAAAATATAAATGGGAGAGTCACTAGCATAAGGTTCAGTCAATTTTGCATTCTGGCTGGCTATATTTCAGGTATTATGCAAAGAATGACAGCAACAAAGATAAATAACAAATGACCCCTCTCTGAAGTCTAGTAAGGAACAAAACCACAATTATTTATTGTATCTTATTCTAATATATCAGGTATATGAATTTTATTCCCATAAATGATTTATTCTGTATACTAAAGCCTTGTCAATTCAGACTTTACTTTGCCTTTTGGTCACATTATTATTTTAAATAACTCTTTTGATCATTCCTAAGAGAGCAACTATCAAAGAAATGAATTATTAACATGATATGCTCTCTGATTCTAAGTATATAAGAATAAATAGTTTATTCTAGCTGATACAAATAATTTAGCTAAAACATTATACTTCTTACAGTATGCCCTTTATATCACATTTTGTGAAGAACAGGTTCACTACACTTCTTGAATCAATGAAGATCTGGCAGTGCCTGTGTCATTTGGGTAGAAAGTGAACCATTCAAACAGAGTTCTTATTTTCCCCCCTTTAAAATTCCAGCTTTCTTTGGAAAGTAAATTTATCACATAAGCAGAGTTGGCTTGTGGATAGGAAATAATGGTTGGAAAAAAATGTGTGATAAAAAGTCCCCAGGGTTACCCTAACCTCAAATTCAGGACTTCTCTTTTAAAAAAAATGATGTTTCTGAAGCCTTATTTAAATACATTACATAGACTGTGGAATTATCGTGCACAAAATTATTTTATGAAGCCCAAAGTGAAAAGCATGTTCTGCTATTTAAATCCAAGTTAGCTAGTGCATATTCTCATGGCTATCAGCCCATGTTTTGAGCAAGTGACATATACAAAGATGATTATATAGAGAAGATTCTGATGTTTCTTGAGAAAAAGGAAACATTGAATAGACAATTTTTCAGAAATTTGCATTGAATTGTATTCACAACCTTTTCTAAAATGAACATTATGTTCACATAATGTCTACAGTTATGTACCCTGTGATTTCTACAGAATAGAAAATGTCAAACCTTGTTATTGGAAGTGCTCCAAATGACATCATGTTTTTTTTCTACTGTCATTAAACAGGGAAGGCCATGGTAAAATTTCAGTATTTGCTGTCAAAATGGCTTTAGCCACGTTGTGTGGAGGGAAGATCATGGACAAATTAAGATGTAAGTTGTTATCCCTTGTGTCTCTCTTTGCTCATCCATCCTCAGTACTACATCTTTCTCTTCCCCATTGCTATTAACACCATGTTTCCCTGCTCATTTGTGTCTTTCCGCATTTTGTGAGAGTTGTTTGAAATACAATCTTCATTGATCTATGGATTTTGTCATAAAGATGCTTTCATATTAGATACATGTTAATGAAATGTATGTTTCTCTCTTCTTACAACCTGCTGAGCATCACCAACTAAACTCGGTCTGATATTAAAGTAAGATCGACATCCTTTCCAGTTCATTGTACCGTATTGCCTTACAGGTGGTTCATCATCACAGGGACACAAAGGCCATCTTGGGCAACTTCCCCTTTAGATATTCTAAAACCAAAGCTCCTGGCACATTTTCTCATTCTTCAAATCCCTGGGAACTCCAAAGGTTCCAAAGCAACATTGCCAGGCCACAGGTATAGGAATTACATAGACACAGTATAGACAGAACTAACTGGATGCCAATAAAAACACGATAGCTGGAGTACATTGAGCAACTATGAGCTTTTATGTACATTTTGTCTCTACGGTAGAGTATTTTGACCAACACCACAGTGAAAATTGTTTGTTTGTTTTAGGCAAAGAGGCTGAGACTCAGAGAGTTAAATTAAATCACACAGCTAAGATGGCACCAGGATTTAAACCCTGAGTTTTTTTCCTACACCACTGGTTCTCAGATTTTAGTATGCATCAGAATCACCTGGAGGGCTTAATAAAACATATATTTCTGGGTCCCACCCCCAGAATTTCTGACTCAGTCACCGTAGAGTGGGGGTAGGGGACAAGGATATTTATTTTTAACTAGTTTAAGATGATGTTGATGCTGCTGTTTAAATGAAAAAATGTCCACTTAACCCTATCTCTTCCCCAAAATATCGTGAGTCTGGGTTATAATCCTGTATTAGAAAGGGCCCTGCCATGGGAATTGGGAGTTCCAGAGTATAAGCCCGGTGGTGTGACTAATTGGCTGAGTGACCCTGTGGACGTTTACTTCACTTCTTTAGTCCTCAGCTTCCCTCTGAACCCTAAATGTAGAGATTTCATTATCTACCTGTAGAGTCACTCTTAGCTGCAACCACCTGTGCACAACTCACAGGTGTGAAGCTCACCTGCTGTCTGTGAGTTTCTGAGTGAGATTTCTTGCTTCTTGATACACTGAGAGGGAAATAATGAAGGAAGACACAGATGAAAACCCTTTGTTCCTTTGAATTTCCCCCAGACTTGCTCCAGAAAAGAGTTATTTCATTGGATCAAAGCCCCAGGTAACGACACAGCTTCCCTCACTTCCAGAGGCTTCCTTTTGTGGAACAGCCCAATGCAGCCAGGATTCACAGAAGCCCAGCCAGACCTTGGGAGGCTCAATGTCGTTCTCTTTCATGAGCCTGAAAGATATAGAAAATAAAAAACTGTCTACCTCAGTGCTTGACTGAAAGATAATAGCTAAGTTAAATGATGCTGGAATCATTGGCCTTTAAAAAAAAAATAGCTTCACAGGAGTTTGAGGCCAGCCTGGGCAATATAATGAGGCCCTTTCTCTACAAAAAATAAATAAATAAATAAAATAAGAAAAATAAGTCAGGCTAGCTGGCATGCACCTGTAGTCCCAGCTACTCTGGAGGCTGAGGTGGGAGGATCACTTGAGCCCAGGAGTTCAAGGCTGCAGTGAGCTATGATTATGCTATGATTAGAGACCCTGTCTCTAAAAAAATAATAATAATAATTAGCTTCAGAGTAATCCAGGAGGCATTTTCTTCAGGATTAAGCTGGGAAGAGAAAGTTTAGCAAAATGAACCAAGGCAGATCAAGTAAGTCCCCAGGGCTTTGCCTGCTGAGCTCACGTCACAATGGGTCATTCATGATGAGGACATTAGATCTTGAGAAAGATTTCCAAATACTTATTGAATATATTAATAGGTACCTGCATACCAGAGTCCCATATTAAAATAAGCTTGAGGGAAACTGAGAAAACCAGCCTTGTGCACTTCAGAGCTCCTCCGAGCCTTTCACGTACCAGGTTACTTCTGAGCCCTCAAGGTCCTAGGGGGTTGCATCTTTCCACCCAGCTTTCCTCCGTGGCAGATTTCATCCTCCTTCTGCGGGCGACACAGGGTGCAGCAGTCTCAAGAGCCACATCTCACTCCAAAGGTTCCCTAGCCCTTAAGTCTCATTGCCCAGGATGGCATCACAGCCCAGTTACTACACCAATTACTGGTAAGAGGAAAGGCAAGATGGGGATGGTCATGGAGCCACTTTCTCCTCCTGGGCTAGGAAGGGCTGCTTCTTTCCCTTGGCCCAGGAACAAATTTGGGACCAACACAGATGAAGGAAATGGCTGCTGGGTAAGAAGGAACTAGCAACGTCAGCACAGTTACAAAGCTGAAGATATAATTAAATTTTTGACCACATCCTTGCCAGCTGTCAAAGCTCTTACAGTTCTCTTGCAGGTCCAGGAGTTCAAAGCACACAATGTAACTGCTACCGTGCTTTCTCCTCACCCCATCCCAGCACCCTTCAAAAGACACACTCAGTGAGCAAAGCATACATGCTCTCCAGTGGCCAAAGTCAGTCCTCTCAGTGCAGTGAAATAAGCAACAAATGCATGAGTCTCGTTGGAGGTGAACTAAGTCCTCCAGTCTGCAAGAACAAGCTTCACAATGTCACAAAGTCTGTAGAAAAACAGATAGTGTGACCACAATATATCCCATCTCCCCCTTCAAGAGCCATAGGGCTGAATCACAGTCTCAAGTGGTCACTCTTTGCATAGTTAATCCCAGGGAGATGGTTTTAGTGGTTTCTGGGTAACTTGGTTGAAAGCAATTTGACCAAAACTATTTAGCTAAAAGCAATTTGGTTGAAAGAATCTCTCCATAATGTTAGTTGGTCAAAAGTGAATGTCCTGGCCAGGCCCCTGTAGTCCCAGCTACTCAGGAGAGTGAGACAGGGGGATTGCTTGAGCCCAGGAGTGTGAGGTTGCTGTGAGCTAGGCTAATGCCACTTCACTCTAGCCTGGGCAACAAAGTGAGACCCTGTCTCAAAAAAAAAAAAAAAAAAAAAAAAATCCTTAGTCATCATTATTTCTAGTTTCAATGATAATTATTGACTCAATGGGCAAAAATGGGCAAATCTACCAGCAAAATCTATCCAAATACAGCAGTGACTTCTCCTTGACAAGTGGAATTGTGGGTGTTTTTATAGTCTTCTTTTGCTGGCTTGCATTTTAATGATAAAACAGGCAAGGTTGTGATTTTCTGCATTGCTTTTGTAATAAGAAAAAGTGAAATGAAGGGATATGGAATTTTTCAGGGTTTGAGGGTTTTGTTTTTCCCTTCTTTAAATTTTTCTAATTCACTTTAAGCCAGTATGCCAGCTGTGCTTGTTTGGCAATTTTTCTATTTTTGTGCATAGGGATGAAGGATATTTAGTTTGTTCCAACTAGTCCCTTATTGTTAGAGTGCACAGAGCAAGAATAATTGCCTGGAAATAAATTAGAAATTTTAAAAAACAAAAAAGGAGAAAGCAACATAAAATTTGAAGCTGATTTTTTTTGTAAATGCTTTAAAATGCATTAAAAGGGACAACAACAGCATGTTGTACCACAATTTCTAGTAATCAGGGCCACCATCAACTAGTATGAGGGGTGTCCATTGTGCAAATCCGGAGAGCAGCCTGGATACAGCCTAGGATATGAAGGGCGCCCCCTGCAGTTGTGGGCCATCGCAACCTAAATGTAAACTGACCTAATATACTACTTCTCTGTCAGATTGTTCCTGGCCTAATTATAAACTGTTGTTTTAATGGGTTGGAACACTTGTTTATACTTCTGCCTCGGGACTCCTGGATAGTCATATGGATCTTAAGGAATTCTAAATTCAGTGCTCTAAGGCTGGTATGTCATGTGCTGTTCTAATGCTTTGGGGAAGATTTGTTTTATTTTGTTTAAAAGACTAGTATTATGGCAAACACCCTGTATGTATTGAGTTTCTATTACTGAACTGGTTGTTCTGTCCCCAAGCTGACCCCCAGGGTAATGTTTCTAACGCACTGGCCTGCTTTAAATTTTTCAGTACCTCCCTCCACATTTCTGAACACTATCTAAACTCCTCAGTAGAATTCAGTTATAAAAAAAAGAATGAAATCCTGTCATTCGTGGCAACGTGGATGAATCTGGAGGAAGTTATGTTAAGTGAAACAAGTCGGGCACAGAAAGATAAACACTGCATGTTTTCATTCATATGTGGGAGCTAATCAAAACTGAGCTCATAAAATTAGAGAGTAGATTGTGGTTGTTAGAGGCTGGGAAGAGTAAGGGGAAGGAGGATGGGTAGAGGTTAGTTAACAGTTATGAAACTACAGCTAGATAGGAGGAATAAGTTCTAGTGTTCTATAGCACTGTAGGGTGACTATAGTTAATAATTTATCATATATTTTCAAAAAGCCTGAAGAGAGGTTTTTGAATGTTCCCAACACAAAGAAATGATAAATGTTTGAGGTGATGGATGTGCTAATTACCCTGACATGATCATTACACATTGTCTACATGTATTGAAATATCACTCTGTATTCCATACATATGTACAATTAGTACATGTCAACTAAAAATGAAAGGAAAAATTTATATATTAATAAAAGAAAAGAAATGCAAACAGGAATAAATCAATAAATAAATGCCTTAATAGAACTTTCAAGGCTCTTCGTATCTCAGCCTCACCTCCCACCATGCCTTTATGTGCACCCAAGTCCCCTGCCACAGTGGACTCCTTGAAGACACTAGAGTATACCATGCTTGCATTCATCTCCCTGCCTGTGCATATCCCAATCCTATTTCCTAACACCCACCCCCTCATCTGTGCCTGACTAGCCCCTGATTGTCCTTTGTACCTAGCCCAGAAGTCCCATCTGTGGGAAATCTTCCCTGACCCACTCCTCCTTCTGGGAACCTGCTCTCTGAGATCCTGCTGCATCCTATATACCTACTGTTCCAGTGCTCACACCACAATATTACAACATATGATGCTCTAGGATGCGTCGTGTAAGCACCCCTCTGTTACCCTCAACAGACTGGGTCTTCCCAAAGGGCAAGAACTACATCCTGATTTTTCTGTATATTCATTGCTTAGCATACTTTCACACATTTAGCATGTGCTAAGTTAATGTTAGTTGAATGAATCAATGAAATATAAATCCTTCTAAAGTATCTGTCATTACATAGTACTGTAGGAAACACAAATGTGGTTTAGAATATGATCTGGAACCTTATAGAAAAAAATCTCACTTGGGAGGCAAAGCCTAAACATATGAAGTAGATGACAGGATAATGCAATATGAAATTAATCGTAGAAAGAGCTAAAATTTCTGTCCTGTGTTCTACCTGCCAAGCACTATTCTGAGTGGTTCATTCTATTATTAATAACTAATTTAATCCTTGAAATAACCCTCTATTATATTAACATATAATAATATATACACATATATTATAGGCATATTACTTCTGTGTGTGTGTATGCAGAGGGCCCAAAGCTAAGGAACAAGCACATATCATTTAGATAGCTTCCTTAGAGTTCCTTCATTTCTCTTTAAAAACCTGAATGGCCATTAACAGCCACTTCCTTTAATCCCAGCAGTCTAGCCCTACTTTGGCTAGTGCTTAACAGATCTTCATCAACACAAATGAGTATAACATTAGTTTCAGGTTTGTGAAGGGTCGCTCTTGATACTCCTTCTGGCTTTGCTCTAGGTAGAGAGGTTGTCTAGATTCTTTCAGTGGGAGATTTGAAAAGCCCAGGCTACTTTCCAAAACATGCCCTGACCTAGAAAGTCAGAGCCCAGAAGATAATTTTGCTGACCATGTTTCACCAAGCGACCTGCCCAGAACAAACAAGATGGCAGCTCTCATAAGAAAGTCAGTTAACTCTTCCTGGGTTTCTTTTTCTCCGTTTCGGTTGAAATTCTTGAGTTTCTGTGTTTGGAATTACATAACAATTTTTACTGTTGAAAACTCCTCTTTTGTTTGTTTGTTTGTATTTGTCTAGTAATAATGGAACGTAAGAGAGAAAATTCACCAAGTAAACAACGTTGTGGAGGTGGAAGAGAACATTGATTTTTTTGCTCAGATAGAATTTCCATAGCCTCATGATTAATAAACCATTTGAAACATAGTAGAAATCCTTTATAACTGGAGTATTTAATAAAAATAAGAGTCAATTCACATCCTCAAAACATAATCCAATAAAAGCCTGTGATATGCTTAACATCTGACTTTGGTGTAAAAACAATGTCCCCAAATTACATTTTGACCTTGAAAAATTAAACCCAAAATGAATAGAGGTAGCGCATTGCACTCACAACAGTTTATCCCAGCAGCTGTGCTGGCCTAGTGACAATCCAGTTAGCACGGTGATAAACTATATAATAGCAAACCCTTTCATTCCAGTAGTGATTTCCACAGAGGAATTTCAAAGTACCTCGGGAAATTACGCCATTAATATTCATTAAGTGCACATAGTGGCAATAACTGAAGAACAGAGGTTCAGTGAAGTCACAGGTTCTTCGGAGAATTATCCAGGACCCTGTTTCTACCTCACTGATCCCCCCGCAAGGCTAGGCTTTCTCTTAACTACAGGAGTCAAAAGACTCTTCCTTGTAAATCAAGTGCCTTCTACCCAGAACGCTGTGATTTATAGAAAGTTTTCTGCTTCTGCAGGAAGTTAATCAAGTGTTTTTCATTATACCTTTATCCCCACTGTGTCTTTCATTTTTCAAGTATCCTAAACCAAAATCCAAGTTTTCGTGATAATATAGATGGCAAAATTGCTAGCTATTAATATATAAGTAGATACACGCATACCCCAACTTTGTATTACAATTTTCATTGTGTTTCAAATGAGGTTAGCGTATTTCTCACAGGTACAAAAATGCCTTCTATTGAGTTATATATGAATTGATAATTGACCTCAAAGCAAAAACATAACGTCCTCTGTCTTACCAAAGTATGTTAATTTTACCCAAATTACTTGTTAATGCCATGCGCCAGAATCATCTACAAAAAGACAACCAAGAAAACACCATACCAGGAATGTTTCAGTGTAAAAATTAACTTTTATATTATTCTTTCATAAAAAATAATATGTTTATTCCGCCACATTTTTTTGGTTTTCTTGGCACATATGTTGAACAGAAACAGTGGAGAATGTTCATGTGATGAATAAATATATTTCCTTTTCCTTCCATTAGATATTTTCTCAATGATTTCTGACTCCAGTGGAGTGATGGTTTATGGACGGTACGACCAATTCCTTCGGGAAGTTCTCAAACTACCCACGGCAGTTTTCGAAGGTCCTTCATTTGGTTACACAGAACAGTCAGCTAGATCCTGTTTCTCCCAACAGGTAGGGAGAAAACGTGTTTAAGGAAATATTCTCAAACAGTGGTTGCTCCCCTTCTAGATGTCATTTCAAGTCACAGAAAATGTAACCACATGTTATATGACTTCACTCTGTGACTTATTTTAATAATAATGTTGAAATCAACCCTATAGAAAGTTTGCTATTTAGTATTATGAGAAAAGATAAAAATTGTAAATATCTGTTGATAATAAAAGATTAATTTAATTAAGGGGTACCAAAACAGCTGATCAGTGAATTATAAGGACTAGTGCAGGGGGGAGTGTAGGCC
The DNA here is from genome assembly GCF_041146395.1 of Eulemur rufifrons. Taxonomy (NCBI): domain Eukaryota; kingdom Metazoa; phylum Chordata; class Mammalia; order Primates; family Lemuridae; genus Eulemur; species Eulemur rufifrons. The sequence continues at coordinate 31,214,974 of NC_090987.1, read as the reverse complement.
TTAAAAAGACACTATACCTCTTTAGGACTGATTTCTTATTTAAAAATATAAAACTATCTTATCCACTGTGATATTCTAATTCAAAATTTCAAATGAAATAGTGATTTTTGCATATAAATATGTAATTTTTGTTATTCATATTATTACAGTACATATATTAACATAGCATTCTTATTTTTGTCCTTTTGAAAGAAACTTATAGATTATACTTACACATATAACAATTCTTTTTCGATATCAAAAAGGACCAGGATAGTGAGACAGAGGCAGACTAAATTGAAAGGAATGACGTATAAAGAAAGAAGAGAATTTTTTTAAATTTTAGATTGTTCTCTAACAGGATTCCCTACTCATCTTTTATGACAGAACCATTCACATTAACCACTAAATATTTAGTACTTAAGGAAGTTGAGGAAGCTTGAAACAGAAGTCATTCTACAAATTCAGAAGACAGACTGATAGAGGAATTACAGAGTGAGCTATGCCATACCATTGAGCAAAATTCCATGGAGAATCTCAATTCTTCATTTTTCCTCATCATTTTTATAATACACTTTCCCTCTTATATAAAAGTGACGCTCTCAGAACTGTTTTTCTCCTGGTGATGCTGTTGACTCAGCCTCAGTGGAGACAGTTCAGTCCTATGTATGCTCAAGCATAAAAAGCAATCAATTCTGAACAGGTTTAATAACACATTTGACAAGTTCTGTTTCTTTAGGTATTAAAGGTTAACTGAGTGCCTTGTTTCTTCAGTCTACATAGCAGGTAAGTTACATAGCAGACAAATTAAGATTATTTTCTGCTCAAAATTTTTGTGTGGTTTTGTTTTGTTTTGTTTTGTTTGATGCAGAAAAAAGTCACGTTAAATGGTTTCTTGGACACGCTCATGTCGGATCCTCCCCCGCAGTGCCTGGTCTGGTTGCCTCTCCTGCATCGACTGGCAAATGTAGAAAACGGTGAGTCCTTACTACTGAGCAAAGGCAGTTTTTAAAATTATTGAAATCAGGCCATCAGGTCTGCAGGTATTAAGCCCAGATCGTTGTTTTAGAGAAGTCTATTTAGTGGTTCTTAGTTTTATTTAGAATAGAACTAATCCATCTCCCTGATCAGTAAGCCCGTACGGGATCACTGCAAAATTAGGACTGTCAGTGCTAAAAACTTACGACATCCCATTGTGTTCCTCTCAGTTATAAGTCAGGTGTGACTTAAAGACTTCATACCACAGAAGAAGAACCTCAATAAGGAATGTGATATTTTCTTGTATTTGTTTTATATCTGAATCTGCAATATTGGTTTATATGGTACTGACTATTTCTTCCCAGGCACTCAGCCAGGAATAGGTGGGGGAGATATGGCAAAAAAAAAATTAGATAAGAGCACCTTGCTAATCTTTAGTCATGTGCTCCAAACTGTAATCTTTCAATAGTTGTACTTATATTAAAGATAAGAATAAACATAACTTTTGTAGCATGCTTTTTTTAAAAAAAGCAGGTATTTCTAGGATAAAAGTAACTACTTTTGGCATATCCAAACTTAAATATGAAATACAGTTCAGAACAAGGTTTAAAGAAATTTAAACATGGAACAACTCAGTGCCTCCATCTAATCTTCAGGTGTTCCTATTTATTGTTTAATATAACTCTGAAATTTCTGCAGACTTGAATAGAAAATAATTTATCCTATATCTCTTACTAGAATCTTAACTTCTACATATTTATTTAGTACACACTGAGGCTAAAGTTAGCTTAATTTTAAATTCTTACTCAGAATTTTTAGCATCTTCCCTTATTTATCTCACTTAGTTAAAAGTTATGAATTTATTCTGTTTTGCTTGTGGAGAAAATTTAAAACATGAACTTAGTTTCTTTGCAATCACTAACAATCATAGTTTTTTTTTTATGTTTCTTATCCATATGCAGAAGCAAAGAGCAGTCAAGGTCCATATTATTATGCACGATGAGTTCTTCATATTACTGTTTACTATACTAGAACTAGTCATTTTCCAATCGTAAAGCTGTAATTTCATTCCCTCTCTCTCAGTATTTCCTGTCACAGGAGATCAGTTTCTTAGGCACTGTCCCAGAGCAGTTGTCCCTAAATTTAAGTCCCATCCTAGTCTTTCCCAAGAGCCAGAAAAGGGAGGTTATTATGCTCATTCAGAAGAAAATGCACCCAGAACTGGTTATGTCTTGTTTTTACACTTTGCTTTTTACTTTCATTTATTTTTACTTGCATTCTTTTTTCTGACTGGTTAGTCAGAGAATAACTTTAACAAAGGCAAAATCATTATTGTTGTTTTAATATCTTTAGCTCATAACATGTAGACAATTACTTGGATTTGATCACTTACTAGCTTCAAATCTCAAATATATTACCTTGCCTGCTTTATAATTCAAATTCTGCTAAAGAAAGTCAAGTGTCTCTTGAACTATCTCAATTAGAGATGTTTTCAGATAATTTACCCATCTTTTGAGGCCCTATCCACCTGCCTCAGAAAAGAAAAAAAATCTGTTTGATGAAGGTGATGCCACTTAATAAATAAACCCATTCGTCACTCCATTTTTTAAAAAGTAACTGAATTCTCTCATCCAGTTTTTCCACTCTCCCAACATTTTCCTTTCTTTTTTCCTCCTCTCATCCTACATTTCTCTAACATTTGTTCTCAATCCACTGGACAGTCAGCTTTATTCATTCCTTGTTCTTGTGAGTCTTCAGTGAGCTGTGCTGGTCTCCTGGAGACAGGGAGCAGTTTGGGATAAAAGCAAGTCAGTTTGGATTATTTAAATTCTTGCAGTGTAAGAGACAGGAGTAGAAAGAGCAAATGGCACTGAGATTTGTGTTGTTAAACGGACACCTCTTCTCCATCCTATTTCATTTCTTCCACACCCACACCCATGTTTGAAAAGGCTAGTAAGATTTCAGAAGTGAACTAGATGCCTCTCTGAGCCAAAATCGACTCTGAACTGAAATTGCGGCACACAGCAGAAAATTGCCATTCCTGTTAAGCTGTATTCTTCTTTATTCCGGTTCATACATTTGTTTCCTTTTCTTCATTTATTTCCCCCCTTAGTCTTCCATCCGGTTGAGTGTTCCTACTGCCACAGCGAGAGTATGATGGGGTTTCGCTACCGATGCCAACAGTGTCACAATTACCAGCTCTGTCAGGACTGCTTCTGGAGGGGACACGCCGGTGGTTCCCATAGCAACCAGCACCAAATGAAAGAGTACACGTCATGGGTAAGGCGAGACCCAGGCAATACGTACAGTTGGATGTGCGAGTGTCACTCAGAATGAAAGGGAATATCAAGGATGGTAACAAAATTAAGGGACAAACTTACCTTCTACCCACATCCAACATTCAGTCCCGCTTCCTGCTGTCCCCAACCTCACTGGGATCTCTTGCTTATGCTATCTGAACCCAGTGTAGCTTCCTGAGACGTAAAATACAGGAAGGCTCAAATTGTGTTACTTCTTGGAATACAGATAATTCAGCACTGATTTAAATAACAACTGAACAGCAAACACCTTCTGGAACATAGTCTTATAGTTCACAGTAAGTTAAGGTTTTTTACAAGTTTCATTTTGTTTTTGTGTGTATGTGTGGAAGTTGCTTAAAAGTTATTGTTAGTTTCATAGTCTTTTTAAGTGCATAAAAGGAGTATTATGGAAAGAAGTGTGAGAGTGTGGACTTCATAATACTGTTCCATTTTACTTTTTTGCAGGGGGCTGGGTAGGGAGGAGAGATTGTAGTTATATTAGCAAATCATCTTTTCAGGAATAGTGTGAGTGACCAACTTGGTAAAAGTGACATGTGAGTGTGTGATAGATGTATTCTTAGGAGCATGTGGCACTGGGTCTATTGGAGGAATTTGACTCTCTCAATGTGCTTGCTGTTCAAACGGTTTACAGTTTGCTGAGATCTGTCCAAGTTAAACTCAAAGATCGGTTCCAGCAATGCTGCTTTTGTGCATTTCTTCAAGGATTGCTCTAGATATAGATTGGTTTCTGTGGGATACAACATTAGCCCTGCCGGCCCCGCTTGGAATAGTTCTATCACAAGAAAATGTGAACTTTTTGAGTGTTTCTACATTTTAATGTATTTCAATGCAACCTGTAGTATTTACTGAAAGAGTCACTTATTGTTTTGTGTTTTTTTAAAGGTCTTCAGAATATGCATCTTTAATCAGAATGTTCTTCCTAGGAGTTATTATCAGGAACTGATATTCAGTGTAAATATACTAGTAGTTCATCACTTATCATATTCTGAATTCAAGTAACAGGTTTTCACTCAGACAGAGTACACTGAGAACTTCATGCCAGTTCAAATGCCACCCCTCACTGTTGGTTATGTCAGATGCCGAAGATAGGAATACTAGCACAGTTCATGAACTACTATTTAGTATAGAACATAGGCACTAAAACTTTCTATTTTCTTATTGTCAACATATTACCAGTTTTCAGGCTTCTGTCACAGATCCTGGAGGGTTGATGTTTCAAGACTAAACATTTCTAGTTGTTTTATAGAAATGCTAAAGCCACATAAGGAGCCCCTTTCTTAGGGGTTGTAGAGACTGAAATTATACGGTAGGGTGCTGTCTTTACAAGAGGACAAAGGGCCCTGTGGTTTATGGGGCGAAGAGCTGTTGTTGCTGCTGCTGTTTAAATGTTCTGAGAATTACACCTCCTAGCGAAAGCCAAAGAGGGACTTCTTGAGCAACACTCTTATTACTTAGCTTTTAAATAATAAGGACAAAAATCACTCCATTATATTGCCAGTTATGAACTCTAGGTGTAAAAGAAAGTGATGAAATTATAAGTAGCTTCTTATGGAAAGGAAAATTTTGGTTAAGACGTATTATATGTGGTAGACTATATTTTATAATTCTGACTGTGTAATATTGAGATGAGCATTCCACCGGTCTAAGTGAAAAAGAGGTAGCATGATGCTCTGGAAAGAACATGAACTTTAAATTCTAAAGACTCAGATTGAAGTTTCATTTTACCTCTAACTGAATGTGTTCCACCATACCTGAAGCATCTTGCACCTGGGTTCCTGCAAAAACCTTCCACTCATCTTCTTTCTTCCATTCCTATCCCCTTCACAGACCATTTTCTGTTCTTAAGTGAGAGCAATCCTTCTAGAATCAGGTCTGATGCTGTCACCCTGTGATTTAAACTCTTCCTCTTCTCCCTCTGCCCTTGGGATAGACACAGTCCTTGACTTTCCGTAATAAGAACTGTGATGCTCTGCCCCCTGCTTTCCTCTCCAGAAGGGCCCGCTCCTTCCTCCAGCTTGAATGACCTTCCCAGTCCCCTGAGTTTTTGTTAGGACTCCTGCTAGCCCATGAAGTCCCAGCTCAGGTGTCCCATGAACAATGACTGCTACCATTTATTGTAATATATGCTGACGCCAAGCAGCAGAAGGTAACTTGTTCCAGCACTCTAGTCCCAGCATGGAGCAAACTTCCAGACTTAGAGTAGGCCCTCAAAAAGGGCTTCTTGAATGAATGAATGAATGTGTTTTTGTTTTTGTTTTTGTTTTTTTGAGACAGAGTCTCACTCTGTTCCCCGGGCTAGAGTGCCGTGGCGTCAGCCTAGCTCACAGCAACCTCAAACTCTTTGGGCTCAAGCAATCCTCCTGCCTCAGCCTCCTGAGTAGCTGGGACTACAGGCATGTGCCACCATGCCTGGCTAATTTTTTCTATATATTTTTTGTTGTCCAGTTAATTTCTTTCTATTTTTTAGTAGAGATGGGGTCTCGCTCTTGCTCAGGCTGGTCTCGAACTCCTGACCTTGAGCTATCCACCCACCTTGGCCTCCCAGAGTGCTAGGATTACAGGTGTGAGCCACCCTGCCCCAGGCTGAATGACTGTTATGAAAAGCAAATCACTTGGTAAAATAGTGCATCAGTGTTAGTCATTATCACTTCTACCTTTCTTCTTCTTCCCAGAAATCACCTGCTAAGAAGCTAACTAACGCATTAAGCAAGTCCCTGAGCTGTGCTTCCAGCCGTGAACCTTTGCACCCCATGTTCCCGGATCAGCCTGAGAAGCCACTCAACTTGGCTCACATTGTGTGAGTATCTCTGCCCTCCAGATGAAGAGACATCTTCCCTCACTGACAAGGGTCTAGAGCCATGCAAAAGCAATTTCATATCAGTTGTCAGGGACCAAGTCTTAAAATTTAATTAAAAAAAAAAAAAAAGAGTCAAAGTAATGCCATTATAATGTTTTCTTGTTGAGGTATATAGTACTTACTTCATCCCACGGTACAAATAAAGCATGCAACACTAATGTCATTCACCTAGAGGTGGAAAATACACGTGGTGTCCACACGTTGGAAATTATCAATGGAATTACTGTGGTAAAAAAGAAAAAGAAAAAAACAAACTTCAAACATATTATACCTTAACATCATATGTGCTTTGAGTCCCAAATATAAAAGCCCTGTGTTTCACTTCTGTATAGACCCAGTCATCTTAAAGATGCCAGCAAACCTAGAAATTGCTTTGGTTTTTTATCCCAAGCTACCTACGTAACTTTAGGAGAATCGTGGCAGGGGAAGGTTGGGTAGGGGTGGGGTGGAATTGGTGGGAATATTCATCAGAACATCCAAAAAAATATTTTGTCCAAAGTATGTGTAAGTTTGGTGGCACAGGGGGTTGGGCCAGTGAATGGTGCCACCGCCCACGCCTGCTCTTCCCAGAAGTTTTATGCGTGGGAGCCTCTCTCAGGCCTGGGTGACCAAGATAACGGGGGGCTTAGCTAGAAGACACTGTTTCTTCCTTGGTGTTACCTTGGGCTCAGAGTAGAAAGAAGCTCATTGCCTGCTTCTGTGCACAATCAAGAATTATGCAGTCACAGTTGCCTCCTTATGGACTGCCTTTCAGTTTCAGTGCAGCGAAAGGCAGTTTGGTGCAATCTGCGGCCCCTTCGGGCCTATGTTTGCATGTTAATTTAAAGAGGTGGACTGATCAGACCTACAAATATTGGGAATTCACCAATGCCAAGTTCATGCTTCAGGTAGTTCAGGATACGATCCGTAAGCGGCACTTTGGTGGATGTGAGACCCTTGTGAAAGCAGCAACTCTGTCCTCTGATGGACCTAAGCAAATACCATCAAATGATTTGTCCTGCCTGTGAGCTTTGTCTAAAGACTATGGGGCTTTGTTTTGCATGCTCCTGAATGTGCTCTGAGGGATCACTGACCTCAACAATATCCACAGTCTGGAGACTCCTGTTTCTCAGCTTAGAATGCTGGCATGGGCTAAGCATCTAGAAACTAAAGTAAACAAATTCTGTAGACTGTGGTTCACTTATTTTTGGAAATTATGCTCCTAAAATTAAGCCTTAAAATAAGCCAGGGGTAAATAAATCTGGGCAGAATCCCCAAGGGCCAACCACTTGCAGAATCTACCTCATAGGAGCTGTTCTTATTTAGGTCTTGACTTTCCTTCTATAGCCGACTAGAGATAGTCATTAAGTTGCTAATGAATGCACACAACGAAGTGGGAGCAAACCTGTGCTTTCTGAGCTCAGCGGAGACTCACTTCCTACCAGCCCTGCTAGGAGATTCACCCCAAGAGAGCAGCCTTTAATCCGAGCTGCCAGGCAGGGTAAAGATAGAGAGTGTGGATGTGAACGCCTAGCTCTAAGAGCTTTGCAGTAGAATGGAAGGAGGATGCTGCTCCTGCTTCTAGAAAGGATGAAAAAGTGAGGCACTGTGAAATAACAGTTCATTTCACGGTGAGTCACACTGGAGTATTACCTAGCCCAGGGCCTTGTACCTAGTAGGTGCTCAGGATTTGTGTGTGAGTGTGTGTGTGAGAATTATTTAATTGGCTAATGAGTAATAACTTTTAAATTTTAACTTAATAGAGCCAGGAACAGTAGCACATGACTATAGTTCCAACCATTTTGTGGCTGAGGTGGGAGGATCACTTGAGCCCAGGAGTTCAAGTCCAACTTGGGCAACCTAGCAAGACCCCCATCTATAAGTAATAAGTAAATAAATAATTTTTAAAACATTTTTAAATTCTAGGGAGAGTATGATCTGAGCTGTTATTCATTAAATTAACTGGGGGCAATATATAAATAATAGGTTCTTAATTTCATTTCCATGGAGAAATTTCAAGATTCCCTTAAGATTCTATACAAAATGTGCCTTTTTCTGAGAAACCTTCCATATACTTAACCAGATCCTCAAAAGAGTCCTTAAATCAAAATACTGGTCTGTACTCACTAATAATATATTTTTCCAGGGTGAAAGTTTCAATTTAAAAATACAAATTGTGCAAGATATTTAATTGTTAGAATAACATACAAGAAATTCTGGATGCAAAATGTCCAGTCTGTATTAGAACAGAATACTTTTTTCTATTTTTAACCATAGAAGTTTTTTTTATATTTGTTTCTTTATCAAAAGCTGTTGCCATGAACAGATATCCGTACATCTTTTGGTTTTTTTGATAAGGATATTCTAAGACTTCTAATTTTAAAACAGTGACCGGGCGCAGTGGCTCACGCTGGTAATCCC